>NC_071126.1:12330000-12532500 GCF_024256425.1 Clarias gariepinus | reverse complement strand
TATTAATTTATCAGTTCAAAAAATTAAACAAATGTTTCATAATTCAATAAATGGTAACTTAGCTATTTATCATTATTATTTTTATTTAACAATCACCTTTTTTATTTGTAACATTTAAGTATTCATTTTTGTATTATTTTTATAATTAACTTTCTAAATTCTGCTAAACAAAAATAAGCAAACCAAAGGCTTCTGCATTTAAAATAATTGTTTATCATCTAAAAGCCAGGTAATAATTCAGTATCTACATTTACATATCTGACCCCAGTGATCCCAGCAGTACATACTGTAGCAGTAAAACATGTTTGCTACCATTATCTGGTGTCAGATTAAAAGTTCCATTAAGTTAAAATATAAAAATGTTAAATGTCCCAATTTTTTAAAATAATTTATTATCTGAATAATTAATGTAAGTTGTTATATTATTTATTTGTTTAATTTTTCTAATCGATTGATTAGAAAATTTCAAATCTAATGACAGCAATATCGATTTCAGGGATCCAGTTTCGCCTGCCTACTGCCTGTACTGTTGAACGAACGCAGGAACCAACGGCAGGTATAAACTTTTTTTACCTTTCTATGTCTATGAATAAAGAACTTACATTATAAAGAACTTACATTACATTAGGGATCAGGGGTAGCTCAGTAGATATGGCATTGGACTAAAATCCAAAAGGTCCCAGGTTAAAAAAAACAAAAAAAAAAAAACACTACCTCTAAGTTTTCCCTGTTGGGCCCTTGAGCACATGAGCCTTACATTTTATCTCATTACACATCTAAGCAGTTGTGGGTTAAGGGCCTTGCTCAAGGGCCCAATGGTGGCAACTTGGTGGTTGTGGGGTTTGAATCTGGGATCTTCCGAACCGTAGTCCAATGCCTTAACCACTAAGCTACCCCCGACCCCATGCACTATGTTACTGTAGGTAAAAAAAACACATTGACCATAGTTTTGTATGCTTTGTGAACCTTTGTGTCAGTTCCTGATGATGCCACTCAGTGCTTCATCAACCTTTAGCATTATTGAGATCATTGTTGTCTGCACCAAAAGTATTAATCTCAAGCTTAGTGCTTCTGAAACTGCCATTGCATTGTCACTAACAGCTCTTGCCATTAGCCCAAACCCATTACCAGCTGCTCTACTCTGTGCAGCAAAGGACTTGTTCTTCCTCTTCTATAGGACTTAGAAGTGAAGTTTACTGCCTGTTTTTGTTTCTGCTTCACCTGCTGGCATTATTAGACTGTATATGCATCCCTATTTTTACCTTTTTCCTTTTCCTCAAGAAGGGTGAGAGTGGTGTTAAATAATTTGTGCCAGTCAAAGTACTTGCCCCTAAGCGCCAAGCTGCCTGGCAGTACCAACAGGGACCCCAGAGCATACCATTGTTTTCCTTTTGGGTTCCTGCTCTGGGCTAAACCTGGAAAGAAGCCAATGGGTTATTCATGCACTGACAGCTTTGGCCATCATATCATATCATATCATGTTCATATATTCATCATATTGACGTGCATCATAGGTTAACAATGTGTGCTCAGGCTTTGCATTCCAAAATTAAATATCTTCTTTCAGTGGACTACTTGCTTACATGATGGGGTGATCTTCCCCTTCTAGTTCCTTAGTCCATTACAGTTGCTCTGGCTGTTCCTCATGCTGGAGAGGGAAGGGACAATGAAAAAAGTGTTGGGCAAAAAACATTGGTAATACTCACGAACTTTAAAAAGTACATACCTGTTACTTTGTAGTCGGATGAGGGTATTTGCAGATGACCTTTGCCTATTTCTTCTGGGGCTTTAGCAGCTCTAGGCTAATGCAATATACCAGGACCTGTGCCTCTGTCAACCACCAAGTGGCATTTGAGAAACCTCCCTCATGCACAGTTTAGTCTACATCCGAGAGGGGTAAGGACAACATTCACACATGCAGTAGAAACCTGATTGACTTTCCTATCTCATTGCATCGCTGTATTCTCTCAGTAGTTTTGGGCATGACAAAGTTTGGGCTTGGCCACAGGCTGGTGGACTCCGTAATTATTCTACTTTGGATCATTTTGGCCACCCCTCCTTGATGGCCCAACCATGTGCCCTTGGGACCTAGTAGAAGTGCTAGCAGGCTACCAGGTCAGGTCTTGATGTTGTGGTGAACCAGATGGGTAAGTCTGTGTTTGGCCAGAAACATGTCTGGGAAATGACATGTTTCTGGCCAAATCTTTGAGCTCTTTCAGCTCCTAGTGCTGTGCAAGAATTGGAAGAGAGAGCGGGATAGGTTGAGCTTAAGGGCATCTCTCAGATGATGCACAGTAACCATTTTCTTTCACAATGGCTTTAAGAATTTAATTTAAGCTTTTGACAAGGATGTATGTCTGGGGGTGGTGCATGGAAGATCCTTTATTGTTAAGGATGTCCTTTTGGAGTCCTACATCACTGTTCAGGAAGACAAGTTCCCAATCAGCATTCCATGATGTGAGCTTCATGAGGTACTGGATGGTACAGTCACTGATCATGAGTACTCATGCCCACAGGCAGACTTTGGGAGACATTTAACTTTGCAAGTTCCAAAGTTCATGCCTATGCACTTGAATGTGATTCCTTTAATTGGAAGCATAAACACCAGGTGATGTGAGTCGGCTAGGTGCATTATTATGTTCATCAACCATGCGGAGGTTGTACTCTTGTCCCTGCCACTACATGAACTTGTAGTGCAGGTAGTGTGCAGTATGCAGGGGGTTGCTAGTTGAGGTTTTCATCTAGTTTGTAGGCCCATTGATGAAATGAGGGCAAGGACATTGCAACCAAGAATCTTTGCTATAGTCCATTATATTTTCCACTGAATGGGTGCAGTAGTCCTTTCTACAGAGCAGTGGCATATGGGTTGGGGCCCAGTCATCTGTGGGCCATTCCTCACACTCCGAGCTTCTGTCATCAGTGTGACAAATGCACTTACTCACCTGACATTACTTTCAGCTCCTTTCAACACTCCAGCAGGATACACTTGGTGCAGCTGGTTCCAAAGTCCCACCTTCAGAGTCACTTGTTATTGTGTTGCAATGGTGTTGCATAGACACTGGGCCTCTAAGAAGAGCTTTAAGAAAATGTGTAAATGTAAACTGATGTATTGTAGTATCAGTTTAATATCTTGCTGGCTAATCTGTGGAAAAATTGCCTGTGTAAATATCTAAATCGATAGACTTAGCCTAAAAATAGTAATACTAATAGTAATAATACATTTATATCTGCTTATAAAAGTATACCAAAATTGACACATTATATGTTTTCCTTACTTTATATCTATTACATAAATGCTGGCCTGTGTAAAGATTTGAGATTGACAAATTGACTCGCTCTTGAAATGTATTACAGAGTATACTGTAAACTACTGTAGTTGTGTTTTCTGTGTATAGTTGTGTGCATATTCATGTAAAAACTGTGCTAAATTCATTTAAATATATTTTTGTTTGTTTTGTTTTGTTTATACATATTGCAGAAAAATAACATTGTGCTTCAGATGAATGTACAGTATGAACCATACTAAGTAGGATAGGTCATCAGCAGCCAAGCTGCATCTCAGTTCTGTCTATTTTAGTTGTCTATTTTAATCTATGCAATGAATCATCATCATCAGCGTCGTCATAATCATCATCTCTCCCTCTGTGTGTGTGAGAGTGTGTGTGTTTTCTAGTTTTCATTTCCTTTCTCACAAACTTATTTATATATAGCTCCATGACTTCCTGGAACATTTACATGTTAGTCAATCCCACCAAAGCTTCCGTCTCTGCTTGTGCTTTTTGATTTTGACAGGTTTGCTGGCTCCTTATACTGTATACTGTACACACATGCAGATAAACAGACACCCATAGTTTTGTGATAAAATGCATTCACCAATTATATTTATAAATACAAATATTTGTTTTCTTCTTTTTATAATTGGCGTTCCCAAAATTGCCCGTAGTGTGTAAATGAGTGTGTGAGTATGCGTGTGCCCTTTGACGGATTGGCACCCTGTTTAGGCACCCTGTTTACCCTGCCTCATGCCCTGGGATAGGCTCCAGATCCCCACGACCCTGAATACATGATAAAGCGGTATAGAAGATGAGTGAGTGAGTGAGGTAAAGCAAGGGCATTTCCACACACACAATGCAACGAGGATGGGAACTAAACAGATGTGTGGCCATATGAAAACCAGTTGTTGAAGAGTCTAATGAGAAAATACTTTTCCCATCATCAATATGAGGTCTCAGCCAAAAATGAATGCAGTTCTGAATGGAAATAAATCCTATGATTTTGCAAGAAAGAACATTAAAAAACAACGTCACTGTGAATGCGCATCATTCACTAATCATGACTAAAGACAGCCCAATCAAACGTTACAGGATTCAATTTTTTTTTCTTTTTTTGAAGTGTTTCATTGACCATTAACAAAAATAAGTAAATAAATAAATAACAGGTTGTCTATGGCACAGTTCTATATTCACAGACAGGTCTTTGATAATTAGCAGAGGTTTCATTCATGATTTGTTGTAGAAGAGGAGACGTAAAAGATATTTGCTGTGAATCATAACGGATCCACCAGATTTCCGAGGGCATTTCCAATGATTTTTTAAAGGAACCACAGCGAAGTGTGATTACTTGGCTAATTTTTGACCCATTAAGGTTCAACCTGTTCCAGTGTCACCTTTCCACCTGTCCCAGTGTCAGTGAGTGTGGGAAAATGGTCTATGTTTGACACACACACACTAGAATAATCTGAGATGAATGTTTTATGCTCAAACAGGTTTGTGACTGATAGATAAAGATCGTGCCAAGCAAGTGTTTAAATTGATACCCATACACGGTTGTCAAAACAGCTAAATTTTTAAACAAGAAAAATAACAAATTTCAGAACTTACGTTTCCATAATATTTTGCCAGACATATCAATGAATAAATCTTCTTTTATATATTAGAAAGTTAGGAAATTAAAAGGAATTGGAATTCTGGAGGTTTCCTGGTTTTGTAGTACTGTCTTAATACGAGTTTGTATTTACCGACAGTATAATTACCTACAGTACATGGATCTAATAACGTGGCTTGGTGGCTTGGTGGCTTGGTGGTTGGCACTGCTGATGCATTGGCACCCTGTCCAAGTCTCCCGGGATAGGCTCCAAGCCCCTTGTGACTCTTTATACAGGACAAAGTGGTATAGACAATAAGTTAGTGAGAGACATAGGTCTAATACTCCAGTGCAATACTCGAGAAGCAATGCCAGACAAATGTAGATTGTCTGAATATATTTTGGGGAGTGGGATGATTATGTACAGTATGTACAGTATGACATATGCACTTTTCATTTAACCAAATAATTTCTCCTAACCAGTTTAATAATTCTGATCAGTGTACTAATATATTAGTTTGGGACTCTTATTTCCTATATCAATATCCTATATATCATGCACATCTAGCACTTTTAATTTGTGGTTCTGCATTGTTAAAATCCTTTTTCCATTAGGATACATTGTAATAATTGTATGCCCTATGTTTTTTCTTTGATTATATTCAGAACCAGCAGTGACGTTTACGCCAAGCTATAAGAAAACACCTCCTCCGGTTCCTCCACGCAGTGTTACGAAGCCGATTATCTCCGTCACGGCTCAGAGCAGCACAGAGTCCATGCAGGATGCATATCACGAAGGTCGTTTACCCCGCTTACCCCGCAGCAGGGATGTCTGGGGGAAATATGTCTCCACAGAGAGCTTGGACAGCGCCAAGGCACTCACGTTGGCCACAGAGGGCAGAAGGCTGGTATCCACAGGCAGCTATACATCAGTGCAGACCTGTGACAAGGCTGTGCTCGTGTCGAAAGCAGAGGAATATCTAAAAACTCCACGCTCATCTATAGGAATCCAGGTAAAGACCTCAACCTCAACTCTTTTATAACTGTCATAGTTACCCAATTTATCTAAAAGTATACTGTGCAATATGATAAAATATCTACTGTCCAAGACCTCAGTGTCGCAGGACAATACAAATCTACAAAATACACACACACACATACACACACAGTTATACAGTGTATACAGTAGTGCTGGCTTATATACAGTACATAAGCCTTCCACATATCATAATTCGCAGAGGTACTGTGAAGCCATTCTTGTGCTTTCTTGCCATTATGCTTTGTGTCGTGGTCTTGTTGAACTGTAAACCTTCATCTCAGCCTGAGATCTTGAGCACTTAGGGATTTTACTTAAGAAAGTGCTTTAATTTATCAGCATAAATTTTTCGTCTATACTGACTACTCTCCCTGTCCCAGTCGCAGAAAAAACATCCACTCAGCATGATGCTGCCCAAACTGTGTTTGACTGTAGGGATGGTTATAATAAGGTGATGTGCAGTGCCCGATTTCCTGATTCCAAATAGTTCAATCTTTGTGCCATCAGAGCAGAGGATTTTGTTTGTCATGCACTGGGAGTCCTTCAGGAGCTTTTTGGCAAACTCCCAGCCGGCTGTCATGTGTCTTTTAGTGAGGAATGGCTTCTGTCTGGCCACTCTACTATAGAGACTTGATTGGTGGAGTGCTGCAGTATTGACTGTGCGCCCTTACGAGTCTCCCATATCCACAATGAAACCCCGGAATATCATTTATAGTAACCCTCAGGTTCTTGGTTACCTCGCTGACCAAGGCCCTTCATCCCCGATTATATGGTTAGGCAACCGCATTGGGAAATACTGTTCATTGTTCCAAATCTCTTTCATTTGGGAATGATGGAGGCTCAATGGCGCGTGACCTTGGGTGCTTTAAATGCTGCAAAAGGTTTCTTGTATTTTTCCCCAGATCTGTATTTTGACACAAACCTGTCTCATGGGTCTACAGACCTCATGGATTTGTTTTAAGACCCTATATAGACTGGTGCATGCCTTTTCTTTTATGTCCAATGAAGTCAGTTAGGCACGGGTGGACTCCATTCAAGTTGTGGGAGCATTTCAATAACCACTGATAGAAGCAGGAAGCACAAAGTGTCATAAAAAAGGTCTCTATACTTATATAAATGGTACATTTCAAAAATAATTTTTTGTAAATAAATAACAAATTACCAACTTATGTGTTATTTTGTGTAAAAATACATTTTAATTAATAATATTTTTTATAATTTTTTTAAATACAGAATATGTACCATCTCTGCATTATTATTATTATGCAAATATATATGCATTTTCAAACATAATTTAAAGATAACATTTCAGAAGAATATTTTTATGCCTGTAAAGTAAGCAACATATTATGTAATAGAAACAGATATCATGGTTATAATCACACATTATATCTGTGTTTACTTAATTACTGTTTATGTAAACAGTACTTTTCACAGAAGCTGTAAAATAAATTCCTAAAAAGAATAATGTCTTATAGTTTAGTCTAAATAAACAAGTGTAATGTGTTAACAAGTCTATTTTTTACAATTTGCATAATTAATGTTGTGTTTTTTTTTTTTTTCATTCTGTAAGGATCACTGACTTTGAGAACATATTGTTCAGGAACACACCTACAGTATCTATCATCTACCATTTCTAACCTACCTTGACCGGCTCATCTGGCACTAATGGCAGAAGCTAGAACTTATAATGTTTTATCCTTTTTCAGGATTTTTATTTGATTATTAATAATTCTCACTCACTAGCCAGTTTACCCATATCATGAACTGTAAGGGTTAGATGAGTCTCAGAAAAGGCACAAACTGTTGTTCATCCTACTGTACATCATGAAGCAGTCAAAAGACAGTGCTAAACCCTCCTTTCCATGGCTATGAATATTCCCTGATAATCAACAGATGAAGGAGTAATGCTACACAATAATGTCATCCTTCCCACCCAGAGACCGCATTCCATCATGCTCTATTGAACTTCTGCCCGTGGATGCCTGAGGCATTGATGCAATTCAAAATAGCAATGAGCTGATCAGAACAAACTCATTCTGATACATGATTAAGGAAATTTTCATCACTTTGTTGATTGTCTCTCTTCTCCATGTCTTTTTTTCTTCCAATCTCCCAATCCTTTGTGAAGGTGGAAGGAGTCACAGACTCAGAAGCAGAGAGTAAAGGTCTGCCGCAGTATCAGTCAGTGGGCATCCAGGTGGAAGGCGAGAAACGGTGAGGCCAGTGTCCCTGACATAATAAAAATAATAATGATAATATTTTCATTATTTTAAAAAATCTTCTTTCTCATTATTATCCCAAAACTAAATTCCAAAAATTGCAGAGATGCAGGATTAATACATCTTTCATTCATTTTGTGTGTAGCTGAGCTATATATAGGATCACAAGGTGGATACATTTTTAACACTATAACTAGGAGCTGATTCAGTTTGTTCATAGTATTATAGTTTTAAAATATATATTTTTTTATTTTGACAGGTTTGCTGGCTCCTTATACTGTATACTGTACACACATGCAGATAAACAGACACCCATAGTTTTGTGATAAAATGCATTTACCAATTATATTTATTATATACCAATGATATAATAAATTATTATATAATTTATACCAATTATATTTTATTTTCACCAGATTTTGTTGTAATGCTAAACAAACTTAACAAAAACTTTACTCCTGACAAACAGGATGCTGTCCTCCCTGCCAATATGTAAATAGTTTAGATGTAATATATATATATATATTAGTCAAAGATAACATAATTAAACACAAAATGCATTTTTTAAATGAAGGTTTACGTTATTAAGGGACAAAAAAAACTCCAAATCTACATGGCCCTGTGTGAAAAAGTGATTGCCCCCCTTGTTAAAAAATAACTTAACTGTGGTATATCACACCTGAGTTCAATTTCTGTAGTCACCCCCAGGCCTGATTACTGCCACACCTGTTTCAATCAAGAAATCACTTAAATAGGGGCTACCTGACACAGAGAAGTGGACCAAAAGCACCTCAAAAGCTAGACATCATGCCAAGATCCAAAGAAATTCAGAAACAAATGAGAACAAAAGTAATTGAGATCTATCAGTCTGGTAAAGGTTATAAAGCAATTTCTAAAGCTTTGGGACTCCAGAGAGCCATTATCCACAAATGGCAAAAACATGGAACAGTGGTGAACCTTCCCAGGAGTGGCCGGCGGACCAAAATTACCCCAAGAGCGCAGAGACAACTTATCCGAGAGGCCACAAAAGACCCCAGGACAACATCTAAAGAACTGCAGGCCTCACTTGCCTCAATTAAGGTCAGTGTTCACGACTTCACCATAAGAAAGAGACTGGGCAAAAACGGCCTGCATGGCAGATTTCCAAGGCGCAAACCACTTTTAAGCAAAAAGAACATTAAGGCTCGTCTCAATTTTGCTAAAAAACATCTCAATGATTGCCAAGACTTTGGGGAAAATACCTTGTGGACCAACGGGACAAAAGTTGAACTTTTTGGAAGGTGCGTGTCCCGTTACATCTGGCGTAAAAGTAACACAGCATTTCAGAAAAAGAACATCATACCAACAGTAAAATATGGTGGTGGTAGTGTGATGGTCTGGGGTTGTTTTGCTGCTTCAGGACCTGGAAGGCTTGCTGTGATAGATGGAACCATGAATTCTACTGTCTACCAAAAAATCCTGAAGGAGAATGTCCGGCCATCTGTTCGTCAACTCAAGCTGAAGCGATCTTGGGTGCTGCAGCAGGACAATAACCCAAAACACACCAGCAAATCCACCTCTGAATGACTGAAGAAAAACAAAATGAAGACTTTGGAATGGCCTAGTCAAAGTCCTGACCTGAATCCTATTGAGATGTTGTGGCATGACCTTAAAAAGGCGGTTCATGCTAGAAAACCCTTAAATAAAGCTGAATTACAACAATTCTGCAAAGATGAGTGGGCCAAAATTCCTCCAGAGCGCTGTAAAAGACTCGTTGCAAGTTATCGCAAACGCTGGATTGCAGTTATTGCTGCTAAGGGTGGCCCAACCAGTTATTAGGTTCGGGGGGCAATTACTTTTTCACACAGGGCCATGTAGGTTTGGATTTTTTTTCTCCTTAAATAATAAAAACCATCATTTAAAAACTGCATTTTGTGTTTACTTGTGTTCTCTTGTTATCTTTGACTAATAGTTAAATGTGTTTGATGATTAGAAACATTTTGTGTGACAAACATGCAAAAGAATAAGAAATCAGGAAGGGGACAAATAGTTTTTCACACCACTGTATATATATATATATATATATATATATATATACACATACAGTGGTGTGAAAAACTATTTGCCCCCATCCTAATCTATTTTTTTTCTATATATATATATATATATATATATATATATATATATATATATATATATATAATTTTAGATAAATTGCCAAACTAAAGAATCATGATACGTAACTGAATCTATTTTTTTCTCGCCATCTAATATTTATATGGCAAATTACAAAGACATTTTGAAACACTTTTGACCTTTTATACACATCCACAGTAACTACAGGTTTACTATATTTAGAAAGTATATATATTTAGAAAGTATAGTTACTACATATGCTTATACCATAGCACATGCATGGTGCATAAGGTGATAAGTATTTAGTAATGCCCATAAAATTCCATAAAAATAGCACAGACAGTGATCAAAAATAATCAGTGAGTGTAATTGCCTAAAACCAGAAGTGGAACCTTTTTGTTCTAATTCCTTTTTTTTTTTTTTTTTAAGTAAAAGTATATAACAGTAGCACTTTCTTCAGTTGAGTCATTTGTTATTTGTAACTTACAGCAATTGATGTCCAGAATGGATAACCTCAAGACAACCTCGGTTTATATTGCATTTATATATTTCATTTCTTTTGTCATAATTGAATGATTAGTTCAAATAGCATTAATGTTTGAGTTTATGTTGGCTTTATTTTTATATTTTTATAGTTAATTAATACCAATAACATGAACTGTTTTTTACATAATGTTTCCTGTTTGGTGTCTGACAACTACTGAAAATTAGTATAGAGACTAAAGGACTTCTATACAGTAAGTTGTTCTTGATAAAGGAACAACTTATTGAAGTCCTTTGAAGCCTCTATACTAATTTTCAGGGAGCAAACAGGGAACATACTGTATTGTCAAAACCAGTTTATGGAGTCTATTCCATTGGCTTACATTACTAATCTTCTTGTATATTAATCACTAAGGAGCATAAGTACTGTAGCATAAGAGTGGTGTCAATACTGCATTTCTTGTGTAAATTATCATACTGATGATTTTATGGATTCATTTCTGGCTTGATAAATGAGATTTAATGTTCCTTTGAGGGTGGGGGGAAAAAAACTATGAAACTTAAAACACATTAAAACTTTCAGATCATTGTAGCTTCAGTACGGCTGCATGTCAGAAAACTCTAAACTGTTACAGTGGTACAGACAGTTAAATAAATTGTTAATCTTCCATTGGGTATTTGAGTTTTTTTACCTTTGCTTTTTTAGTTTGTAAGGCAATCCGGGGCTTATAAATAGGGTACAGTAAACTGACTGTTTAGACCGTATGGAAACTAACAAAATCATAACACACCTCAGTAGACAAAGTTTTTCAAGGTAATATCAATTCTGCACTTACAGTTTAATAAAATACTGAACAATTTAACGTGTGAAGATTCAGGCATGCAACTAAGTGGTAAACCCTCTATTAACTTCTCGTATTTGTTGGCAAAACAAAAAAAAGGGAATTTAAGACCACAACATGTAATGGCTCATTAACTAACTGCATTTCAGATGTTTTGGGAAGAGTTGTTTACTTTTGGCCAAGCTATTGCTAATGTTTTAAACTCTGCTTTGTGTGTCTCCTCTCAGCCGCGGGCGTTTTAAGCGCTCAAACAGCGTGACAGCAGCAGTACAGGCCGATGTAGAACACGAGCTTTTCCGATCAGTGGAGGATAAGGTAGTGCAGTTTGGTGGCTTTCAGAGGCACTCGGAGCCCAGCTCTCCTGCCCAATACAGTGCCACACGCACTGTGCGGACACAGGGCATCTTCACCTACCGAGATGATTACAGAGCTCCAAGTGGGCCATCGAGCCCACGTGCGGCAACCTGGGTCGAGGAAACAGAGGAAACAGAAGCTGGTCGGGTATCCCCAGTGCATGTTGACGGCAGCTGGTACATGCAACTTCTGCACAACGAGACCAAACGCATGGAGGCGTGGTGTAAAGAGATGGAGCGCGAGGCTGAGGAGCATGAGCTGTCTGAAGAGAGCAAGTCATCACACACACATACAAAATCTAGAAACAGAGCCATTTTGATAGCATTTGATCATGCTTTATGTATATAAATTTAATAAAAAAAAAACATTTAAAGTGGTCTTGTAACTGTGCTTCAGTTTTAGGAAAGATCAGGAGTGCTGTTGGAAGTGCACAACTCCTCATGTCACAGAAATTTCAGCAGTTTTACTGGCTTTGTGAGCAAAACCTGGTAAGACTAAGCCTAGTTCATCGTCAAACGACAAACATCGTTTCAACCAAATACAAATAGATTTAAATCAATCATAGCCGAGACCTATACGGTAACCTTCTTTAGAAAATCCTGATTCTGTGTGCAGGCGGTTAATAAATGCTCCATTTTAAGTGCCCCACCTCCATGCCCTATAATATGGATGAAGAAACTGCAAGTTATTAAGGAATTGAAGACATATTTTTTTTGGTGTGTGCAGTATAGTCCTTTTAACCTCCAGTACACATACATAAGGAAGGATGAATTTACTTACCTCATTGCCTTCTCATGGTAAACTCAAATAATAGACCGTCTTGGTAAAAGAAACTGTGTTTAAAGTCTTAAGCATTTAATATTGTATATCTATTAAATATAACAGTATATTGAATAAATAAAACAGTATATTTAATATATATATAACAGTAAATTAAATTCTGCATATCTAATGAATTAAATAAGGTATAGTTATAAAATATTACTTTTTAGAATACAAAGTAATGTATTATATAAAATGTAGAATGTTATATTAGCCAATATTCATATTAATTAACTGTGGCAGTTGGTTAATGACAGATGCTTAATCTCTTTCTCTCTCTCATCATATGTATTAATTTAGTTTAAAAAAAACAAGTAATAATATTAAGAATAACAGTGACAACAATGACCAATGACAATAATAATAATTTACAGCAAATGTAGTCTTAGTAATTTAAGGCTTTTAAGCAAGAAGGACCTTTTATTTGTCCTGTGACATTTCTTCCTAATTAGTTTTTGCCCACTAGTTGGCTCTAGTTGATAGATTAATCCCTCAGGACAGAAAAGTAGTCTGTTTTGATTCTCCTGTCATTAAAATCCTGGGCCAAGCAAAGGTCTTGAGCCACCCTTCAGTTTTTCATTTTAAATAAGTGAAAACCAAAAATAAATAAAAACAAATGTTTCACATTGTTCGAGCAGATATTGGGTTTCTTTTCTCATCAACTCTTTCTTAAATGGGCTTACTCGATAAGCCCTTTGTTTGATGGGTGCATGTGAACCAACCTCAATATCATGTTTTAACACATGAGTAGTAGTGTGGAAGTCACTAAACAGATTCGGATATTTTCTAATCATATCCTCAATGTCAGCTTGAGCTGATGGAGGTAAGTGAGACAATTTTGCGGGAAAGGTTTAATAAAGTCTCTGAATTGCACAACCGAGCCAACGTAAAGGTGGCATTATTCATCTTCAAGTCATCAATTTCTGGTGAATACTCAGAGGATGGAACACTTACCGGGGCAATCGTAAGGAGGGGAGTCTTACCCTTAGAGTCAGAACGTGTCACATATGCTTTCAGCATGTTAACATGACAGACACGCGTCTTTCTACCACGATCAGGGGTGGAAACAACACAGTCAGTGTCACTCAACTTCTCTTTTATCCTTATAGGGGCCAGTAAATCTAGCTTAAAGAGCTGACCCAGGCACAGGAAGTAAAACCAGAACTTTGTCACCAGTTTTCGTATGAGCGTAAGACCGCTTTTCGGTCAGATCGGGTTTTTATCTGTTCTTGTGCAACATCAAGCGAGCATCTTGACAGTTTCCACAACTGATGCAATCGATCACGAAACGAGCTAATATAATCCAAAACATTCTTAGTACTGGAGGGGTGGTCAGCTGAGAGAATTTGCTCTTGCAAGTTCTTCAAGGGACCACGTGCTGTGAGCCCGAAAATTTACTTTGACGGACTAAAACCAAGGGATGCTTGAGTTGTAGTTGCGAATAGCAAACAACAACAATGGGATTTCTTCATCCCATTCTTTTTGTTGTTCAACACAAAACGTTCGGAGCATAGATTTAAGAGTCTGATAAAATTGTTCGAGAGCACCCTGGGACTGAGGGTGATAGGCACTAGATACTTGATGTCTGATGTTTAATTTTCTCATTACTTTGGCAAAAACTTTAGACATGAAATTTGTTCCTTGATCAGAGTGTATATATTTAGGCACCCCAAAAGTAGTGCAGAATTTGATGATCGTATTAACAATGGGATGAGCTTTAAGTGAGCGTAGGGGTATCGCTTCAGGATATTTAGTCGCGGCACACATTAGAGTTGACAAATAAGAATTTCTCGATTTAGGCTTGGGTAAAGGTTCAACGCAATCAACCAAAACCTGTTCGAATGGTCCACCAATTACTGGTATTGGTCTCAATGGGGCCGGAGGGATAACTTAATTGGGCTTGCCCGATAATTGACATGCATGACAATATTTACATAATTTGGCAATTTCAGATTTCATCGAAGGCCAAAAGAAATGTTTCAACAACCTATCATAAGTTGTTTTTATGCCTTGAATGACTCATATGTTGAAAGAAAATTAGAGCAAAAAAAAAGGTGCCTGGAGAACTGTTTCTCAAGTCTGGCTCTTTGGAAGCAAAATGTGAAGAGACGAGAGGTGGCTTAAGACCTTTGCACAGTACTACTGTATATGTGACTCATAATTTGTTTGCTTATTATCTTTCTGAATTATTCATAAATACTCCATATTCATAAATACTCCAGTAGCTCACTTACACAAGTTGTCGGTCCCCATGTGCTTGGTGCTCTCATTCTCAATCTTATTTTATTCTTCCATTCTTCCATGGTTGATCAGTTTAGCTGGATGAAACAGAAATTTCACTTTTTGCTCTCCAAAAGTCAAGAATTTCTAGTTTACATTAATTAGTGATAAACGATCTACCTTGTTTAGTTTAAAAGTGTTTATATTTATCAATTTTTTAACAGTTCATGTCACTTAAATTTTTACGACTTTCTATTATTTTAAAATATCCAGGATAACCAAGTGTCTTTATAGCTGGTGATGTAGAGTAATGTGTTTATGTAGGATCCGAGTGCAATGCCCCGACCCACAGCTCAAGATCTGGCTGGATTCTGGGATCTGCTGCAGCTTTCCGTTGATGACGTCACAGCCAAGTTTGATGAGTTGCAGAAGATCAAGAGAAATGAGTGGAGAACTGTGGAGGAACCGGAAGAGAAGGCCAGTCCCTTAGATGATTTACTGTATATAGTGTATACTCAGCCCTCTTCCAAAATATTCTCAGTTTTCATGCTGATTGCAATATTGCTTGTCTACTTTCATTAAATAACAAGTAGCATAACTCCCGACTGTTCAAACACAAATGGTCAAAAATCCATGTAAATAATAAGTAAATAAAATAAAACATAATGTTTAGAACTTTGGCCCTTTTTAAAAATGTATTATGAAACTCTTGAATATCAATCTCCATATATAGGAAGGAATAAATATCTATAATACCCAAATATCTTGTATTTTCTGTAACAGTGCTATAATTTTAACTGTCAAAAAATTATTTAGTACTATTATGTGTAAGGAAATTGTCAATTGGCCTTTTATTTTTCATTAGCAGACATAATCCTGAATCTTGCAGAATATATTGTACACATGCCAGGGATTTGATTTAATTACATAAACATGCATGAATACAAGCATCATCATATAAGTAGTAGCCAAGAATAGCCTGCTGGTTGTGGAATAAACAGCTTGCTGGCATCATCATATAAGAAGAAGCCAAGAATAGACCGCTGTGGTTGTGGAAAATATGTGTACTGTATGCACCTCTGTCTAAATTAAAGGTATCAGTCAATAACTAAGTCTGAATGGTCAGAAGGTGTTGAGGGTGAGCCAAATGTCCATTAATTTTCTGTAACAGCATACCTTGGCGTGTTTTATTCCTTGCACGTTATATAGTATATGTAAGGTATATATTAGTAGCATGAGTATATGTAATTCAAAGCCTTTTAACAACAAAAATAATCACCAGTACTAATTATAGTCACTGATCTACATACTGTATAATAACTGCTGTAATACTGAAGATCACTTTACAGATGCTGATTCGCATTAGACCATACTGCTCACTTGGGCTGCATGATTTGATAAAAAAAAAACAAAAAAAAAACTTTGTAATTGTTTTCACATATACAGTATTGTGGTTGACATTTAAACTTCGGTATTTTACTATTAAATGTACTATTTGTATCAAACTATGCTTATCTAGGCTAACAGCAAGTAATTGGACAAATGATTAAATTATCTCAAATAATCTTTAAGAAAATTTATATTATTAATAGATAGAGAATATTCATTTATCATCTCAATATTTTAAAATAAACAAATATTTAAATTATTAATAAACTCGACATTAGCAAAAATGTCCAACTATGCGTTTAATACCTGTAAGAATCTAAAGCCTTTTATGATGAAATAATTACACGAGTCAAGATTCCGATTATGGTTTTAATGCTATTAAATGTGCGCCACTAGTGCTCACATGGTTGATATTTTTATAATGATAGTGACTGTAAGTACATATAGTAATTCCACACAATAACTTCATAATTATAAAAAACATGGGGCAGAAATAAGCAATCTGTTTCAGCATAAAACAATAGCAGATTTATGTATTCAATGTATTCAATTCATTATGCTTGTTATCTCTTACACACAACAATACTTGAGTAATTACAATAATTTATGCAATTTTGAAGAATGCATACTCAAATTTCCCTATTGATGCGTTTTTAATTCATCTTTCTCTTTTTTGTTTTAGCTTTTCCGCAATTATTATTTGTTACACAGAGGCTTCTGTGTTTATATTAAGGGTAATGTTTAATGCGTTTGTATTGGGAGTAATAAAAAGCATGTAGTTCAGCTGAACTACTCTTAAACTGACAGTTTGCAGGATTTCAGTGTCTCTGAGGGTTTCCTTTAAGGTTAATTGAAAAAGGAGAGAAAAAATAGAGTACTGGGGTAATATTGTAAACCAAGATGGTTGCTTACGATGTTGTTGTTTTAATTTATTTATTTAGGTACATATCTTTATTAATTAGCTTAAAACAAGACAATTAATCAATATCACAAAACTTACAATAATCCATAATAGCCACATTTGGACACCCTGATGAAATCGATGTCAGTTCCCATGTTGACATGAAAGATTTAGCAAGAACACCAGATTTTTATTAGAAGTTTTATCAGTAATTTAGCCTATAAGGATGTTACACCTTACAACTGTATGATATAAAAAAATTATATATAGTAGTACAGTGAAATTATTTTCTTCACCTTTATTTAAGACGCTTTTAGTCCCTGAGTCACTAAATTCACTAATATTTAATGAAAACAATTAAAATGTAAAGAAAGTTCAGGGGAAAAATGTTCATGAAGGATCTCAGTTTATTATTAAAGAGCAGATTGCATATTGATGAATAAAATAGTCTGTTAGTTCATTCGACTCCCACACCAACTGAAACTGCCAGTTATATCAATTTCTTTTGGAAATGATTTTGTGAAGATAATAAACTATTAATATCTCAAAAAAAAAAAAAAAACAGTTTATTCCCACTCAGAAGCTGAGATATTTGATTCATTCGTTCGATTTGGCCTACAATAAAAGTTATATATCCACAGTTTAAAAGCCAGTCAAGAACTCCTGTTTCTTTTTCTACACTACAATTTATTTGATAATTTCTTTTGTATTCTGTTTCCAGGAAAGGAAGTGGCCTCCTCCAACAGCGAAAAGGCCACCTAAAGGACGTGGTGCTGGATTGACTCGTGAGCGGTCTCTGGATCTGCAGGACCGACAGAGGCAGGAGGCTCGACGCAGGCTGATGGCCGCTAAACGAGCTGCTTCATTTCGCCAAAGCTCAGTCTCGGAGAGGGCGGATAGTATAGAGATTTATATACCGGAAGCCCAGACGCGACTATGAAATGCACGATTACTCATTCTGTCACTTGCACGTGCTGCTATTACACACCCTGTTTACACAGGTTCACTCCCAAGCACCCTTAATCGATCTTAAACACATTCCTGAGCTCTCAAAGTGCACCTGTAATCTTGAATATGTTTCTCCACTAATGCGAAGGGCTTCAAATGGTCGGAGGTCACGTCTAACAAATCCTTTTTACTTATTTTTTACACCAGGGAACAATTTAAAGGGAATAAACACTGCATATGCACATGTAAGTGTCCTTATCCTGTTTAGTGATGTTGCTAGCAAATGAAAACTGAGCAGGGGTGAAAGTAGTTTTAAATTTCTACCGCAAACTTCATCGCTTCATGTTGTTCACTTCTCCTTGCACCTTGAAAGGAATGTTTCAATCTTTTAATATTTATAATAATGTCCCAAAACAATAAATTGAAAGCACCCTTTTACACAGGCCGTGTTTAGGAAGTACAGAAGGACACACATGCATCGTTGTGTTCTGTACTGTTTATAGGTAACCCCCGTTTGTCCCTCACACACAGCTTGTCTGAGCTGTTGGTATAAAACAGAATATCATGAACCATCACAACTTATTCCGCTATGCATTTTACCTGAGCAATTTTGACACAAACATCTGCCTGCCAAAACCTCAGAGCACTGGATATCAGTCAAGTGCAGCATGCTAGCAGTCAACTAGCAGTAATGATGAATCAAACCACACATGGCTTAGAATGCAATGCAATTCAGAATGACTTAGAAGTAGTTAATAATCAGACAAAGATTTGTTCACGATGACAATGTTATTAGATGTGTTTTCTTGCTGAAAGTGTTGTGGGTTTTGGCAGGCAGCTGCTCTCCCCTCTTTCCAGTATTGCTGTCTACCATTGAATCTTTTAGTGATACACAGGTACCTTCCTTTTTTTACCAATGAATAAATTGGCATAGCATTACACTGAAATCAGTAGATCAGCCCAAAATTCAACACGGTAAAATAACAACTTGAGAACTTAAATGTCCGATCCTGAATACTTAACACACACCCACAGGCAATTCTCTTGCACGCTCCTGTATTTAAGCAAGCACTCATTAACACATCTCATAGCCCGTAAAGTATGTTCTTTGACTTTCGTTGCTAAGCATTCCGTATTTTCAGGGATACCTGAGAATCAGCCGTTTCCTGTTTTCCAGATTTTTACTGATCAATGATGTTCACTGATCGACCGACCCCTGCCTGTGCACAGTGGGTTCTCTCGTCTTCTACTTACCCAGCATGACCCTGCATCAGTTTTTATTTAAAATAAATAAAGAAATCAATGCAATTAAAGTTGTATTTATTAAAACTTAACACTTAACAGGCATTGCATTTAATGGAACAGTATATTTCCTAGAAATTAGGAAGCACCTTAATTAAGTGGAGTAATGTCTTCAAGATTATAATACAACTCGAGTTGCTATGACTCATTACATTTCAAACCATCCTGGATGACTGAAAATCTTCAAATTGAGATTTTTTTTTTTTAAGTATCATTGCAAAAAAACAAAACCCTCAGCCCCTTATAGATTCAACTTTAAAGTTAATCAAAGTTGGTCATGGACTGATGAGCCTTGAAGCTCAGTTTGTGCTTTCGAAGACATACAGGGTGAGAAATCTTACTGACCTCATCTGTAGTGTGTGTGTCTACAGCTAAAGCAACAGTTAAGCTTATGGACATGGTAAAGAATGTAACGTTGGGGGTAAAAGGCGCTTTTTTTTGGACAGTGGAGAGTCGAGTGAGTGTGTGAGGTAACCTTTTACATAAATCATCTCAATTTGAAACAATGCTATATTTATCCTTTTAAAAACTACATACTAAATAAAAAGAGAATATATTCAGATTTTATATTATATTATAGTATAGTATATTACACAATGCATTTTTGCACCTCAAAAGAATCCTGTTTGTATTTCCAAGGGAAATGTTGTTGACACTCACACGATTAATGTTGCAGTTGAATTGCAAACAGAAGGAAACGGCTTATGGATTCATGCTCATGGACATAAAAACCCCTGCAGACATTCGTATATGAGGATGGCAATGATGTGAAACAAGATTTTGTTTTCATTTGCATTATGTGCAATGCTACTCTTCTTCAAGGTCTTACCATTTCTGATGTAGTCTAATGGACATACAGGTACAAAGAGACACTTGAATAATATTCAACTAATGTCTATGGTGCTGCTTTATACTCTGAAATAAATTTCCTCACCCGGACCTTATGATCTGCACAACACCATCATCAAGCTAAAGAGTTTTTAATAATGATATTGACATGCTTCTGATTAAGCATGTTTGGTGCAAACACGCGTGCTGAGCCCTCTGTCAAACAAACAAGTAAGTAAGACGCCCTTGAAAATGGGCGGGGGAAAAAAAAGACTTATAAACCTACAGTATGATCTTAAATTCCTAAGGGCATTCATGACCAGGTATGTGCCGATAACTGTGCACAGAGTGGCTACTTTGGATCCCCCCCCCACACCCAAAAAAAAGAGGTTAATTGGTTTACGTCCAGGCTATAACGATGTTGCTAGAGAAGTCATGTTATCTTCAGTTGTTCTAAACTTACTTTGGTATTGATTTCAACTACATGATCATATCCATGAAGACATGAAGTTATAAAATTGAGCATTATGTCTATAAAATAAAGTTTCATCTTCGAAAAGTGCTATAAAGAAATATTAAGCAATCTAGTAATGTTAGCTAGCTAGCTAGCTGTGGTAACTAGCTAAGCAGCACTCTGGTGACTACATACTATGAATGCTAGCTATCTAACAATGGTATTATAGCAGTTCCAAAAAAAAGAAGCATTTTAGCTTAAAACTAGTTTGACATCATGTTTTGCAGTACTGCATCTTTTAGACTGAGTAAATGGGCAGAATTCATCTCTAGAACTTGAATTATCTGCCAAATTTGTAAACAAAGAGTGTAAAAGTAGACAGTTGATTGGAAGAACTGGCTCATACATATGCAGAAGTTTTTCACACATATAACCAGTTGGTTGTATGATATATTGCAATATTTAACAAGCACAATATTATGATCATGTATGCTTTAAAAATATTGCCGCTATCCCTGTGGTCCATTCAGGAGGAGGGTGCTTAAGTGGGCAAGAATGAAGGCTGGGACAGCTGTTTACTAAGATACTATATGTTTGACGATAGCATCATATTTACTTATAAATATATTATTCTTGGTGAGGGCAGTACTGTAAAATCTATCATTATAATAAAATGTTATGATATGTCTATTTCAAAATGCAAGGGAGCTATTTAAAAGAAACATATCCGCAAATGCCTAGTCATGACGTCCTTTTGGCATTGATTGCTGACTAAGGCCACAAGTTCACAAAGACATTTTGGAAAATAACGGAAAAAGCATTAATTTGTGTTGCTGGTTTGCTAAAGACGTGGTTGTAGGAGGGGATCCATGTTCCCCCTGCCAACCCGTATCCACCCCACCCATCCCCCCTTATGTGACTGGAAACTGGAAAGAGAGAGAGAGAGTTTAATTGTCATGCAAGTGTCCATGGATACAAAAATGTCTCTGTGAGCACAGCCTAATTCATGCACTCAAATATATATGATGTGAAAATGTTTATTTATTTATTTATTTATCTCATATCAGTGTATTAGTTATCAGTGTTTGATATGAAAATTTTCAAATTGTTGAATGCTGCTGACTAATTCATACACTCAAGACGAATGATGGTAAAGAAAGTTTACATGTACTTGCTTGTTGTATGTTAAGTTTTTGATATATTTTTTAAGTTCAATTTTTGCATATTAGTCAGCAAGCTGTCGTATACCATATCACATGCATTTATATTTATATTACACTCTTACTCACATACACCCAATATATTAAATCTGTATATAAGGGTGCAGTGGAAGTAAATTCCCCATTTTTGGCAACTGAATCAATTTGAGGCTTCTGCTTTATTGAGTCAGTTTGTGAATGTGGTGGCCACAAATCTATTTTGAGTGTTATTGTTAATGTTGTTGCTCTTTTGGAATGTTTTCACATATTTTCTGAAAAAGGAATATAAATCCTTAGACAGGTTTAAGATCAAATGCCATAGAGGACACACATTAAAAACACTGATAAATTAATATTAAATATGTACTCATATTTATGTATTCATCAAATTTATATTTAAAAACATTTATTCAGTTATTTATTCTATTTTAAATTGTCAGTATGGAAATTATTTTATAACTTTACATGTAACCAAATGAAATAATAATAATAATAATAATAATAATAATAATAATAATTATTATTATTATTATTATTATTAGTAGTAGTAGTAGTAGTAGTAGTAGTATTATGCTGTGATTCATTACTGTGAGTGACCTTGGAAACCTTACAGTAATTTACTGTGAGAATTGACTTAAAGTTCAGCACTCATAACCGTCACAGCCTTTAGTTCTACTCACATTCAGTACAAATGTCAACAGAATGTATACATGCAAATAGCTTTCAGTAATGTTTCCTAGATGTATATAAATTCTCCAGAATTACATTCTGCAGCCTTAATTGCTTTATTAATTTAACTTGATTTTAATTATTCTCTTTTCCTACACTCTGAATTAAATGACCAATTTAAATAAGTTTAGCTGAATGTCAGATTATGCAATAACTGCATTATTTCACCTAAAAAGATTCTTGCTAGGAAAATCAGTTCACTTACATATGTCTGTTTATGGTATTAACATACAGTAATTCTGGTTTATATTGGTATTACATCAATTTTACATTTCTACCCACATCTACACTGATAAGGCATTGCATTAAATCCACCAAGGTTTTGGATTCCCCATGTGCCATTAGTGCAGCTCTGGCCCCTTGGGGCATGACCTGTGGGGTGTTACCAGGACATTGCCAGGAGATACTTTATATGTTATGGGTTGCAGTGTGGAGCCTTCATGTTTCAGACTTGTTTGATCTTGGGAGTTTAAGGGTCGGGTCTGCAGCCTTGGGCACTTTCCCTCCTGGGCCCATGGTGCATTATGCTCTGGTGTAATGGGTGTTCCGCTGCCTTTCTATTGTGGCATTTCTGCATTTTGTTGATTTGTACTACATTAGCTTTTCTGTGGGATCAGACCAGACGGGTCTTTTGTCCCCATGAAGACTAATTTACTGGTATATAATTGAAAACCAACGTTATTCAATTCACCTGGTAGTGCTGTTAATGTTAAAGTTGATTAGTGTATATCATCTGACATTTGCCACAACTTGTGTCAAGCGTTTTACTTTGTTTGTGACATTGTATGACACTAATCATGAACAAAAGCATGCAGTAAAGTTAAAAACTGCAAGAGCAGCCCTTTAGAAATATTAGGTTACACAGAGTATGTACAGTGGTTCTATGATAAAGTGGAGGACCACCAGGCCATTTTAACTCTAAATTAGTGTTATGTCTATTATAGATGTCAGAATATCTCAGAATAATTGACACTTCTATTATAGATAGTGAACTATGCTCTTTGCTTTGCACTTGAAATTATGCTGTAATTGGGGAAAGTGTTGTGTAAGTCCTTAACATTGAAGACATTTAGAAAATTAGAAAACAGTGCTTATTGTCATTTTAAATTCACTTCTTCTATTCCTCAACAAGATGAGAGAGGAAGAGCAGATGAACCTGACATAGTGGGAGCCTTTTTTTAGACTACACATAAGGTGGCGATGGCTATTACTACTTGGATAGGAAATTAGCACACATTAAAACCCACTAGTTCCAAAAAGAAACTAGACTGCTGGTTCAGACCATTAGGAAGTAGATGTGGAATTACTTTCGTTTACTCCCGGTAAACGTAAAAACAAATGAAAAAAAAAACAAACAAACAAAAAAAAAACTTTAGATACTAAAACTTTCTTTAAAATGGTTTATTTCCATTTTTAAGACATGGCTTGTTTAGATGCTGGTACCTGCATATGCTTCATTATAATGCATAATAATAAAGTATATATCGATATACATTAAGAACCTCTAACTGGTGCCTATAGTTTGCCATACTGATATATTTCCTTTGTACTTAGTTTACCGGTTGTTATATTTTAACCCACTTTAACTTACAAAATGTAAAGGAACATTAATTAACTTGCTATATACAGTATATATCAGTTAGTGAAACTTTGATGTAGTATGATAAATTGCAATTATCTATATATTTCACTTACCTGTTTTTAGACAGTAAAATACAAGTACTGTGAGAAGTCATAACAACTTTTTTTTTAATTCAGGGTTCCTGAAGGACTTTTTTACTCTTATTTTGTCTCATTTTTGCCTCTCATTTTAAGACCAGTCTGTTTACCTGATGGATGATATTTTGTTAGTTAAACAAAAAATCTAACTTAAACAAATCTAACTTAAGGAATAAACCAGTGAGAAACAGGTGCAGATGATGACAGATTATCAGGCCAGTGATTAATATGCTGGTTTATGCTGAATGCAGTAGTTGGAACAGACGAAAGGGGAAATGAAGTTGTTGCAGAGGTTGTAATCTAAATTACATTATTATTTATTTTTGCCTCTGGTGAGCCCTTGAGCAAGGCCCTTAACCCTCAACTGCTCAGATGTAGCAGATGTGATGGTAAAAGCATCCCCAGATAATACCATAATTCCCAAATCTTTATTAAAGAGTGTAACAAATAGATTTTTATGTTAACATTAAAAAGGTTACACACAATTAACCCTTATATATAAAACATATATTCAGCTCAGACTAGCAAGAGAGCAAGACTCCTCCTTTAATCTTTAAGGTTTATCTTCATTACTTGGAGGTGCTTTTTTGTAGCGCTATCATTTCCATAAATAATTCTACTAAAAAACTGAAAGCTTTGAACCAATATTAAAGATATTTATAGGGGAGAATCCTGAAAGGCCAGATACAGAATATGGAAATGATTAAGTAGTCAAAAGAAATGTATTGATATTTATATATATACAAATGTATTTTCACATATTTAAGCTAGCTCATATGAACTGACCTAATAAGTGTATACTAATAAATGTTTGAAGAGTATCTTTGAGTTCTTATATGCGCTTAAAAACATTTGCTTTAACACGTCTACATGTCTGCTTCACCCTTCTCAAATGAACAAAAAACTTTTTGTTTATGAAGAGTAGTCTGTTTATGCTGAGAAACTACGAGGGGTGAGACTCCTAGTCACAGTAAAACATTTGAATTGTGAAAATGTTTAAAAGAAGGATGATTGTCCTGACTGAGGTGACTTGGAGCAAGTGGAACACGTGATCCTTGAAAATCGACGGAGAACTTGTTGCCAACTTGCAGGAAAAAAAAAAAAAACATCTGCCTGTGGGAATGGTGTACACACACCATTAGGAGATCCTGAGAGGCCAGCATATTAAAGACCAGAATCAGGAAGTCAGATCATGGCTCGGAGAGAACTTTCTTTAAGTGCAGGAATAAGAGCATTAGTGTAGGAGAAGATTAGATAGGGAAACAAGAGTAGTTTGTACTCTCATAAGTGTGTTCTGTTATTCTGTACAATCAAAAGTCCCAGTTTGACTTGAACACCTGTTGTATGTAGAATCTACACACAGGAAGAGGATTATAGATTTATGGATGTAAATCTCAGTCCATATCCTGATTCTTGTAAAGTTTCTGGGTGACAATGTGTTCTAAAGTAAGAACTACACAAAGAAAAACTGAACTGTTCGGATTTTTGGAGCAAAGCCATAAGGCACTCCTGTGGGATGAAATGTTTAAAATGGCTGATGCTGTGATACATTTCCTGATTAGGTCATCTATGAAGGATCGTTGCTGTGGAGGCTGTTCCGGTGAGTCAATAGTGTGAAGTAGCAGACAGGGATCTTTCATTTGTTTTTAGCACAAAAATGATGTGCTAAAAATAAATGAGGAATGCATTTAATTCATTTTGAAGAATTACTTTCTACAAAGTATAAAAAACATTTAACATTCTACAAAATTCTGGAAAAACATTATGTGATTTGAGACATACAGTAATGTACTGTACAACCCAGCAGTGTACAGATTTTACTTCTTTTTTTTTTTTTGCAATAACTTCTGCACTACCCCCCCCCCCCCCCCCCCCAACATCTTCCCTACAAGGAGAGAGAGAGAGAGAGAGAACATTTTAAGTATAAGTAAAGTACAGGTTTTGGCCAGACATGTGCCAATAATACATAAAAGAATTTGAAGTAATATTTTCACCAATACTACAACAGCAACAACAACAATAATAATAATAATGATGATGATGATAATAATAATAATAATAGTAATAATAATAGTAAAAATGATAATAATAATAGGGCACATTAGTGCAGTAGTTAGCACTTTTAACTTGCATTACCACGGTTGGAGTTTTGAATCTTACCTCCTGATCTGTGTGCATATGGCTTGCATTTTCTCACCATGCTTTGTGGGTTTTCACTGAGAACACGGGTTCCCCCCCCCTCCCCCCCAAAAATCCTTGGGATAGCTTCCTCGTCCCCCCTGAACCTACACAAAATAAGCATGGGATTGATTAAATGAATGCAAAGGTATGATAAAAAGAAAGAGAGAAAAGATCAAACGCAAAGGTTCCATGAATAAACCACAAAGCAAATACAAAGGGTAGTGGTTAAACAAGGCAGGCATCAAGTAACAGGAAGACTGAATGCTGCAAGGTTCAGATGAAACACATAACTGTTGTACTGCAGGTCTTCTTAAAGTGGCTCTGTAATAATACAGAAACTTGATGTCTGCACATTTGTTGGGGGTTTTAGCCAGAAGTTGGATTTTTCTGATTTAATAGATGGAGTGCAGTCTTGTGGTCCTAACTGTATCACATTAAATTCTTTTGGAGACTTGATCACAGTGAACTTAGTGAGTGATCACTATGAGTTGATAGATACTTCTATTGATTATCATACACTGCCTTCCCCCCCCCCCCCCCCCCCCACCCAAAAAAAAAAAAACATGTCTGTTTAGATTTAAATAAGCAAAAAGCGGTAGTCAGGGGTAGCTCAGAGGTTAAGGCATTGGAACCTAAAAAACTTGGAACATCCCAGGTCCAAATCTCAGGACCCCCAAATTGTCCCTGTCGGGCCTTTAAGGAAGGCCCTTAATCCTTAAGTGCTCAAATATTTAACAAGATGAAATGTAAGTTGTTCTGGATAAGGGTGCAAAAAAGTGCAAAAAAAATGCACAAAAAGTGTTTGAGTAGATTTTGAGCAATTACTGCAGTAATTAATGTGTTGGTTGGCAACATTTTTAACAACCATGTTGGAAGACGTATTCACTTTACTGTGTTTCAGAAAAGTCTAATTTAAAGTAAAAAAAAATCATTTTGATTTAAGAACACATTACTTTTGGAAAAAAGGAAACTATCAAGAGATCAATTAAATACTAAAAAATACAGCAAGAAGAAAAAAAGGATTAGTAATCACAAATTACAGTAAAAATTGCAGCTACTGTATTTTTAAAAGGGAAATTAAGAGCATTTTCACATGCTCAATGTGATGAGATCCCATTGGGATAGCCTTATAGACACACAGCAATGGGACTGTGTGTCTATAAGGCTAGCCAGAAAAAAAAAGGTTTCAGTTTGCATAAATATTTGACTTTGACCAATTAAAAAAAAGCATGCATGTTAAAATTGTGAAAGATATGTTCTGGCAGCATGAGGAATCTTTTTCACACATGACCCCTGCATTAAAAGTCTCAGGGATGTGCTAAAGAAGCCATTGTGGAGTGGTTTAACTTTCCCCTTATCAGTACCAGAAATGAACACAACTCTGGATGGAAATATATCTTCTAAAGTTGCATAAAGCTGTTGAAACAAAGCCACGGCACATGTGAGCTGTAATAAAAGCCGCTCAAACTAAATATTAGCGTGTTTTTGGCCAGGCGATGTACTGGATTGCCTGGTTTGCTATTATTGTCTCTCCTACCATCTCAATCCTTTGATCCTTTTTCTACACAGAAATGAATCAAAGTAGAATAATCCACTTAATATTCTGTGTGTTCTCAGCTCATCTCCAGTACAGTGATGAGTCAGTGAAAAGTCCTATAGCTCAACACAAAGTGGATGCAGAAAAGCTGTCACAACAGTTTAAAGACCTGATACAAAAATAGCAGAACAGTGTGGCAGGCCAATCCTGGACTAACTGTGACTTCAATAACATTGATTGTGATGCACATCCAGACCGTGCAGTTCCAACTAGAGTTGAATTTAGTCCTAGATTGTTTAAAACGTGTCACTCCAAAATGCACCAGCAAACCAGGGACTGAAACTCCAGACTCTGGCCATGCTTACAATAACCTTTCTACTGATTTTACACACCTGTTCCTCACTCCATTTCATTTATTACTGTGTAGAAATAACACATAATTTACACACATACTTTTTAAATGTTTGTTGTCATTGAGCATTTTTGAGTGTTTCCAGTGGTCGAATTGTAAAATTGGTGAGGATTATAAAAATAGAATATAAATCTACTTAAACATTTGTAGGTGAAGCCACAAAGTCTAATGAAAAAACAAAACCTCTACTTTATATTATGAATGAAATTACACAAATTGGGTCTTTTATCATCTTTAAAGTGGTCAGTCATTTCTAAAACTTCAGTGTTAAACTGAATCATTCGTTTTCATTGCTTCTCTGCTAAAAGGATTGTGCATACAGTAAGTAGTGCATCATACCTTCAGTTCTCTCCTTTTTGAAATAAGCCAAACGCTGTGCTTGAACTGTTCTCTTGGCCATGGTAAAAATGCGGACAGCGCGAAAAATGATGCAAAACTTGCATGAGCTTGTGAGTTACAATATTGAATTCTGATAATCAGGGCTAATCATCGTTATTGTTTGTAGCTGAGCATACATGAGAGTTTAAATATATATTCCATTTTCATGACAAATTTTACATAATACACAGCATTATTAATCGAAGGGGGATGGTTTTACAGGGGGGATGTTTTTTGTAATTTTTTTTCAACAGTGGTATGCCATCCCCCAGCATCCCCCCCTCAAATCGAGCCCTGGTTGTTTCCAGTGGTCAAATTGTAAAAAAATAAATAAATAAAAAATTTGGTGAAGTTTGCATGTTCTCCCCACATGGGTTTTCTCCAGGCTATCTGGTTTCCTCCTATAGTCCAAAGACATGCAGGTTAGGCAAATTGCCACAAATTGTCCTTAGTGTGTGAATGAGTGTGTTAGAGCATGTGTCAGATTCCTATCCTGTCCAGGGTGCAGAAGTGGTAAGAGTAATACACTTTTGTTCTCATGTCCAAGTACTGTTACTTTAGTAAGATTTTACTAAAAGACAAGTAAAGTTACCATTTATAAAAATCTACTTAAGTAAAAGTAAAAAGTAGCTCATTAAGAATTGTTACAGAGTTACTTTTTTATCAGCGTGGGTGGGATGGGGATTCTAGTGTAGTTCAAAAAAGACAAGCAGATATAAATCTCAAACTACATGTTTTTAATTGAAGGAACACCTTTGCACATTAAAGATGATGCCTTTCTTGTGCCTGAAATCAAAGTGGTTGCTTAAATATGGTGTGATGCTTCGCCGGATAGCTGGAGAGCTATGAGCTAAGGATAACGTTCAGCACAAAACCTTTATCGCCTTCTTTCAGCATCAGAAAAAAATTATAATACAAAACATAAATTTAAAGTAAAGGGTAAAACAATAGGGCGTTTCGGGGTGAGCAGCACACCTGAGCTCCAATAGTACTCTGTTGTGCTCACTTCTCACTACTGATGAGTCGTTCATGAACGATTCGTACTTTTTGAGCAAATCTTTAATGTGACTCAAAAGAACGAGTAGTCTCAGAGAGTGATTTGTTCATTTTCTACTGGGCACGCACGCGCAAACCATTGCAAAACCTCCGTAGGTTATGTACAGGAAACAGACATTTCGAATTGTTCATTCTTTTGTCACGTGACTCCCATAGACGCTATTTAATGTAATACACAGGAAACAAAATTGAACGGTTCTCAACGAATCTTCAAGTCCCGAGTCATTCGTTCTTTTGGTAATCAGATATTGGTAATCAGCTGGGTCTGCATCACTGGCATCTGTTTTGTCCGTCTCTATTGTCTTGTGAGTTTAGCGCGTTTGTTCTCCATGCCCACCAATCAGTGCAGTGGTTTCCCAGGGGGATTTTTTTTTTCTTCCCGGTTGCATCAGTAGCGAATATAATTTTAAATGCAGCGAAGTATAATACTTCAAACAAAACATACTTAAGTAAAAGTAAAGATTTAAAAACTACTTTAAAAAGTAAAAGTACACACAAAAAACTACTCAATTACAGTAACGCGAGTAAATGTACTTTCCACCTCTGCCAGGGTGTACCCTCCCCATGTCCCGAGTCTGCAGATCATAATACTGTAAATTATAAAGATTTCCTATAAATTACAAGAAATTTTGGTAGATTGCGATGAATTTTTTGGACTTTCAATATACTTTTATACTATTGCTCCATATAATTATTTATAATGGTAATTTAAATTTTATTATAAATCGTATCTTATGTCCAGCACTATCCTGATCAGGTTGGCAAATAATTAATAATTTAATAAAGTATTGTTCAGCGGGTTGGGTGGTAAGGTGTTGTGTACAAGCTTTTTAACAGACAACTGAGAATGTTGAGCGCAAACACGTCTAACGACTATAGAGAACAGAAAGAACAAATAAGGAAACAGTTTTATTTACACTCCATTGTTTAAAAGTTTTTTCATGAGATGTATGTGGAACAATACTACTCTTAATCCCTTAAAAAAAAACATAGAATAAAAGTAACTCTTGAGATTATGCAAACAGACACACCTCTAAAACCTCAGCATTCACCTAAATGCTGGTGAACACACATCACTGTACAGTAGATACACAACTCTGTCTTAGTTGAATTAACTCTTTCAAGAAGGGGAAGCTAGAATGTAAAAGTGGCTCTGAATGCCTGTTTCTCATATACCCCTAAGCTGTGGCACAACACCACTAGCATAAACACTTTAGTAAAATTGCAGATTTGTACATCCTAAAAAAATGTGGGAAACCTGAACAACAGACAATTAACAGACCGGAAAAGAACGCGGGTGGCATTAACCTATCACAGAATAGAGCGAGCTGACACTAGCCAATCAAATAATTTAGCGAGGCCGACACTAGCCAATCACAGAAAGGGATTGATAGACGTCATGGCCAATACGTAATACGGGTGGGAAACTAAGATCTCCTTCTCTACTCCCATCTAAAAACAAAAACATGTGACACTTCCGGGTGTTGCACTGAGCGGTGCGGCTTCTAAAAACGTTCGTGTACAACATACAAAACACAGAACTATTTACTGTCGCACATGAAATTTAAAAACCCTAATTTTCTAAATTGTTTTTATTTTTTGTTCTTAAATGTTTGAACATGGAACAGAAGTTAGCAGAGTTCAGAGCCCGAAGGAAAGTCGAGAAACCCGCAACGAAACCAGAGAACCGAGCTGATAGTAACTGCTCCGAGACACACACCGCTCCGAGTGAAGTGACCGAGTCCACGGAGACACACACGGCTGTACACAAGGCAAGTATGACCCGGTTCACTTATAGATATATACACGGAGTCAGACATCAGACACCTCATTACTGCAACCTCTATTACAGCATGTTGGACAATTCATAAGTACTTGGCAAGAAGATCATAACTGAAATACATTCTACACTGATGTAGGCGAGATGTGTGTGTGTGTGTGTGTGTGTGAGTGAGAGACCAAATCCGTTCTGCTTAACTTATATCTGTTATTTAAAAAAAAATGCTTGGTTTAATTAGTACATTTAGCGGAGTCTAAAATGTATAAGTTATGCCTGAGGAGTTTATGCAGATAACATTTGAACACACACGGCACAGTGAAGACTGTTGGTTTGGTAAGTGAGTGAACTTTACAAATTAAAGTGCAATAAAAACAAATAAATAAAATACAATAAAAAATAAATAAAATAACCATATAAAACATTTAGGGAAATCATTTAATGCAAAGGATCCCATAAAACATTAAACATCACAACCACTGAATATGGCATAAACTGTGGATTTAGCAGAGCATCCTTTTGTTAAACACTAAAAACAAATTTAAGTTTTATTTTGTAAATTAAAATTTTATTTTCACATACACAGTCATACACAGTACAATATGCAGTGAAATGCTTACAGTAGTGCAAAAGTAAGTCAAAATGGATCAGGATCCTGTTAATTTCCAACCCTAGTGCTAACCAACATTAGCAATGTCACACACTGATGCAACACAACAGAACAATAATAATAATAAAAAAAGTATGTTTAATTTACCTCAACATGCTTGCGCAGGTTTGATGTTGAGCTTTTGTAAGCTGCCAATTCAGTCGTCTTTGGCAAAGTTTACACCGCATAATAAAGCTGTTGCCTTTCTTGCATTTAAATTCAATTAAAATATTTAAAGTGGTCTTGTAAATCTGGCCATGGGTTTGTTTCTGAAGAATTAAAATTCAACAGCATTTCACTTTCATCATGTGTGTCTGTCTTGTCCGTCTCCATCTATCTTGAGTTAGCGCACTACGTTTGTTCTCCCGCTTATCAAGCAATCTGTAGTTTATGGCGCGCGCGCTGCCCTCCTTTCCTACCCGCACAATTGGTTTATTTAATATTACTTTTTTTTTTACTCAGTTATGGATGGGTTTTAGAATGTAGTTAAGTACAATACTTTAATCAAAACATACTTAAGTAAAAGTAATTGTTTTTTTAAAGTTACTTTAAAAAGTAAAAGTACACAAAAAACCTACTCAATTACAGTAACGCAAGTAAATGTAATTCATTACTTTCCACCTCTGCTAAATAGTGGGAACGAGATACTGTGCTGTGGCCGTGACTTACCATATAGTGGGAACGAGATACTGTGATGTGGCTAAGACTTAGTAAGTAATGGGAATGGGATAATATGTTGTGGCCATGTCTTACTAAGGTGTGTGAACAAAACAGTATAGTGCATGGCTAAGAGATACTATGTTGTGGCCACAACTTAAGGACATGTGGTGATGAGACCACTTATGTCTCAGATGTGATCGGGTGATTGTTGTTTAGGAGTTATGCTGTGTCATTTAGTAAATAAAGGTAATCATCCATCTATGCCAATTTTATAAATGAAATCAATTAAAATCAGTCCATAGTTTAAAAGTGGCTAAATGCTATGAAGTTGTGGCCACAACATATCTTGTGGTCGTGGCCACGAAGTATTTTTTTTCCCTCCAGTGTCACCAGAGGGACTCTGTAAGAATCGGTGCTATAATGAGTGACTTCTTTCCCCAGGAGAACAGAGACTGGTTGCTGGACAGCGCTATTGGCCGCTGGCTCGGTATACAGCGTTTGGCTGTTACTAATCTGACGGTGCTGAAGGTCTTACTGTGGCTTGTCTTACTGGGTCTCTTCTCCGAGCTAGATTTTGGGCTGCCTTTCTTTCTCCTGTCACTGTTTTACTGGCTCTATGAAGGTCTGCGAAGTCCAGTTGCGAGGAGGCCTGGTGAGATGAGTGCCTATTCGGTGTTTAACCCCAACTGTCAGCCCATCCTGGGTACACTTACTGCAGAACAGCTGGAGGGAGAGATGGGTTACAGACCATTAAACAGAAGAGTCAATACATAACACACTACTGACAAACCCTTGGACTATGGCTAAAGTGTGTTGTCAAAAACTGCTGGTCTAGCATACCAAAAGTGGCAAATAAAATACTTAATATATTTGATTAAAAAAAAAGTATAGACATACCTGTTTTTCTTTCTTCCAAGTCATAATCATGTTTTATCAATTTTAACTAAGTGGAATTTCCATATAAGTTCCAAATAGACATTTTAGTGGCTGTACAGAAAAAGGTCAAAATGTTAAAAATAAAGAAACAAAAAATCTGTATACCTCACTGGGAAAAGTGCATATTTAAAGACATGCAATAGTTGCCTGTACAACATACAAGTCACCCCATTATGTTCTTTTCATTAGATAATGAGACAAAAACAAAACTAAGAAAAAAGAAAAATCTCAATGCAGCCATTTAGTTTTATCCTGTTTACTTTAAAATGTTTAAATGAAAACATTGACAGTATATACCCATTTATTGTTAACTCAATAAAGCTTATAAAGATTACTGCCTCAATGTCATTTTTTTTTTTTTATTCAAGTGTCACATACTGCAAAGGTTTATTCATCTTGCCAAGGTGGGGTCTTCATGAATTCCTAACAGAAAATATAAAAACAGGTTTTTGGGAAATAGTGAGGTTTAAAGTCAATTTTAAGAATATTGTATCAGGAGTTCCCTGGTGATTCCTGTTCATGCTCAGTTTCTTAGCATGGTGAAAGGATTGAAATCAGGACCCCTCAGAGTTACTGTAGTACTGAAGAGAACTGTAGGTGATTTAAGCTCTGATTCATCTTTAAAGGCAAAAGAATGATCTTGTCACTGCTCATAGTTACAAACTAGACTGTTTGTTAGCCTAAAATCTATCACCTAAAACACTAGGTGGCTTACCAATTTATTGTGAACTATATCCACATACATGGTATTGAAAACATTTCTGTGTTTGTTTTATCCTTGTCTAATTTTTATTGTTATCCTTATTATTATTATTATTATTATAGGTGATAAGGTGGTGTAGTGCAGATTAGGCTAATAGGCCTTTCCAAATATTGCCCGTAGTGTGTTAATAATGCCAGCTTGCTACTCATTATATACTCCTATACTGTGTGTATATATAGAATATATATATATATATATATATATATATATATATATATATATATATATACACACTTACTCACTGTATTCAGGGTCTCAGGGGGCCTGGAGGCGAGAGAACCCCGCCTCGTGCCTACAGGAGACTTGGGGCACGAGGCAGGGTACACCCTGGACAGGGTGCCAATCGCAAGGCACACACACTACGGACAATTTGGGAATACCAATTAGCCTAACCTGCATGTCTTTGGACACTGGGAGAACATGCAAACTCCATGCACACAGAGATGGGAATTTTCATTACTGACACTCTGAGATACCTAGAAAACAAATGTGCTGTCAAGGTTCAGCTGGACATTCATTATTGATTTAAATTTAGGATAAGAATAAACTTGCGCAAACTTGTAAATAGTGGCAAACTGGGATAAGTAACACATAAGGGATACACGGAAAAGCACACACTGTCTGGATATCTAAGTAGCAATTTGTTTGAGAATAGTACAAGTACTATCTATAGAAAAAAGTGCGATGTTTGTTATTATTATTATAAGGATACTTACAGAATAGTTTAAAGATTTTGTTTTGTATTTTAAACAAATTTTGCACAGTTTGTTAATGGTAGTTACTATTTTTGCCTATCTTAGTAAATACTTCTTTTTCAACAAGAAAATGGTAAGGATTTTCATGACTCAAACATATTTGTTTGTTAAATCTAAAACACTGATTATACTCTTAACTATTTTAGGAGGGACAATGTGTATTACTCCCCCAAGCTAGCTGCTATGAGTAATACACATTGTCCTTCTAAAATAGTGGCAAACAAAACCCAAATGTCCAATTTCCCCACTTTGCCTGTGGAATCCTCCAAAGTCAGACATGACAAAATCTTTAACACGTAGGATGTAAAGCTGAATTGTTAAAAAAAAACAAAAAAAAAACTTTTTTTTCATCTGACCCTTTATACAAATTTACTATCCCTGAAATGAGTTGAATATTTTAAAACAAGTCCTTGATGCCTGTTGCTGGAGCAAGAGAGAAATGTTCAGTGCAGCAGGACTGAGTGGGAACAGAGGCAGACAAAAAGATCTGTCTGAATCAACGTTCTTCCATTGAGTTGCACAAAACAAACACAGATTAAAACTGCACAATGACATGAACCAAATCTGCAGTACAACATGATAAAAGTATGGCTTAATTGTATCTGCCTTAACTTCAGTTTAACCCTATCTTCATAACATTATAATTACAGTACACTGTAGTATAATGCACTATAATGCAGTTACTTATTATTCTTGTTCCCAAACACAAAAATGTTTGCCCTTATCTTTAATATTTCACATATTTTTAATTATAGTATATTAAAGTTTACATACTTAAAGGCTGATGTTAATATTAGCCAAGAATTCATATAAATTATAAAATTCCCCTAAGCACAGAGAACACAGGCTTTACCAGATTCAACTTTATATTTTCTTTTAGTTGGTTGGTTAGTTGGTTCAAATCTCCAGAGCATATCACCTTTCCACAATCTGTCACCACGATCTATCATTTTCATTGTACACCCCATAACTCACTTTACCAACTCATACGTGCAAAGAAATCTTGGCAGAAACACCTCATGTTCGGTCCACTTCATACAGATCGATTCAGATTTGATGCAGCTTCCTGACTCCAATTGGACCATGAGTGGAACCATATCAATATCAATTCTTTCGGATGGTCTTGTACTAGATATTTTGGTCTACACCTGTGTGCAACTGCTGTGCTCTAACATGCACAAATGAATAACCTTTTTGGCAGAGTTTAATACGACTCTAAAGTTAATGCAAAGACGTGTGCCTCTACCAGATAGAGTTTTTAACTGATGAGAATTTTCTCCTTTTCTCTCTACTTGAAGAATCATTTTCTTCAAACACATTACCTCCTATGAGCTTGCCATGTGGATCACTCTATATTTAGTTATTAACTTTGGCACAAATTGGAAACTGCTCTACCCTTCCCTATCCACCTCGTTTATCTTTAAAGTGTTTAGAGTGTGGTTTAAAAAAAACAAATAGCCACACCAGATTACCCAGACTACCCTGATGTGATGCAGAAGTGCCTTGTTTATACGAGGGGCTTTCAAGTTTAACCAGCACTTGAGTTCTTATGAAAATCTCCTCATCTCCCCAAAAATCTAATCAATTGCATCTACAGGTAAAGTTATGGCCAGTATGTATGTATGTATGTATGTACGTATGTATGTAGAGGTTGACACTCCATGCCAGATCCAAGCCTGGATCAAATGGGAGGGGTGCATCAGGAAGTGCATCCGGTGTAAAAACCTGTGTCAATTATAGTGCAGATTGAATGGTCCGCTGTGGCGACCCCTGACGGGAGACAAAAGATCTAGAGGTTACCTGCAGCTCCGCCCACATACATGACATTCCGCCCACAGGTGTGGTTCCGCCCACAGGTGTGATCACCCTGCTGCTGCTCTACCAGTGTTTTGGCAGTACAGCCCCTACTTCTGCCTGTTGTATCGCTGTAGATGCTTTGCAGGTGTTTCAGTAGATATAAGCTCGGCCTGACGTAATGATTTTTGCCATAGACGATGCTGCCTACTGCTAAAGTCGGTTAAGAACGCCTGTGACACAGTCACCGTCTGATATAAAAGTTGATATTGTTAAATCAGTGGGGCCCAAAAATTTATTTACACTCTAATATGACAAATATATACCTCTTTTCTGATGGTCGCATTAACGATGGTGCAGCTACTGACATCTTTAGAGGAAACATAATACTACACATAATTCAATTTGACTTATGAAAAAGACAAAGAAGGGCATAGATAACTGTTGAAAGTCTGTATACATGTTTGGGCTGCTCTCTAAGTGTAGTGTGTATACACACACAAACATATATATATGTATATATATATATATATATATATATATATATATATATATATATATATATATACCTGTATATACTCAGCAAAAAAGAAACGTCCTTTGACTTTTGATAAATTTTGAATTTATGTAAATATTTGTATAAACACTAAAAGAGTCAACACCCTAAGACATTATGAAGCTCAAAATCAAAAGTACCAGTCAGGATCTGGTGTGGCCACCAGCTGCTTGAAGTACTGCAGTGCATCTCCTCCTCATGGACTGCCTATTGCGGACAGTCTGAGCACTGATGGAGGGATTGTGTGTTCCTGGTGTGACTCGGGCAGTTGTTGTGGCCATCCTGTACCTGTTACGCAGGTGTGATATTCAGATGTACCGATCCGGTGTTGTTACACGTGGTCTTCCACTGCGAGGATGATCAGCTGTCCTTCCTGTCTCCCTGTAGCGCCGTCTTAGGCGTCTCACAGTGCGGACATGGCAATTTATTGCCCTAGCCACGTCAGCAGTCTTCATGCCTCCCTGCAGCATGCCTAATGCACGTTCATGCAGATGAGCAGGGACCCTGGGCATCTTTCTTTGGGTGTTTTTCACAGTCGGTAGACAAGTCTCTTTAGTGTCCTGCATTTTTAGAACTGTGACCTTAAATGCCTACTTTCTGTAAGCTGTTAAGGTCTTAACGACCATTCCACAGGTGCATGTTAATTGATTATGGTTAATCGATTATGGTTAATTGAACATGCATGGAAAACATTGTTTAAACCCTTTACAATGAAGATCTGTAAAGTTATTTGGATTTTTACATTATTGTTGAAATACACAGTCCTGAAAAAGGGAGTTTCTTTTTTTGCTATATATATATATATATATATATATACACACACACACACACACACACACAATTCACGTCACTCACTTTGAATCAGGCACTGAGGCTATGCTGCTCTTAAGAATTCCCGCCTCCTGTCCTATGATTGGCTAGTTTAAAGAATACCTATTTGCTATGATTGGCTCTTACTCAAGCATCTCAATTGGATTGGAAGAGTAATTTAAATCCCGCCTCACGAACGCGGAAGTGGCTCGGGTACATGTAGGTGATTAGGTATGTCGCAATGTCGCTCTCCTGTTAACTCAGACTACGTTAGGTTTCGTCTGCAGTTTCTTAATATAAATTGGACTTAGGACTACTGTTCTACACGGAGAGTTTAGGTAAGTAGATATTTTTTTTAGGTGTCATAATAACAACAACAACAACAACAACAACAACAACAATAATACATCTAGCCTGTGCCTATCCTATAATTTGTGTTAAATTAATAAATAGTTTTGTTTTTGTGCAAATGAAGCTCTTTTGTGTGAGTTTTATACTTTTTCGACAGACTTTCGTCTAAAACGACCTGTTTCTCTAGAAACTTTGTGTACTGTACATCTCTTAATATTTGCTACATTCAGGATAAAACGCCTTAAAGCCAATATGTGTCCAAACTTAATCTGGCTTCAGTCTAAACATTCTGTCAGTCATGAATTGTAAGTTTAGTTAGTAATTACTGAAGTATTCCAGCCTGTTGCTATCTGTGTGGATGACAGAAATGGCAGGCAATGCAGTGGTGGTGATGAGGCTGCTGGCTTCAGCCTACAGTGTGGCAGAGAAAGCAGGAGCGATTGTAAGGAAAGTGCTGCACAGTGGAGAACTGGGGATCGTTGAGAAGGTGAGCCTCCATCTCAGACCACTCTCAGTGGATATTTACCTGTTATTCGTTTAACCGGTGCTCGCCTCCAACATTTCTTGCACACAGGTAAGTTTTGTATAATACATTGGAACAAGCGTCAGAAACAGTGCTGAAGAAAGGAAGAGAGTCCGAGAGCAAATGCAATTCATATACATACAGTGATATAGTTGACCTCTAGATATAGTGGTATAGCTCAGTGGTTAAGGCATTGGACTACGGTTCGGAAGATCCCAGGTTCAAACCCCACAACCACCAAGTTGCCACTGTTGGGCCCTTGAGCGAGGCCCTTAATCCTCAACTGCTCAGATGTATAATGAGATAAAAAAAAAAAAAAAAGTAAGTAGCTCTGGATAAGAGGGTCTGCCAAATGCCTAAATGTAAATGTGATGCACAGCTCATTATTTTGATTCGCTGAAGTTTTCAGAACAGGTGTCCTGTAAGCAAGATTTAATAAAGTAACCTGTTTCGCCTTCTTCAGCCTCAGATGCACTTTGTAAATGAAGAACTTTGTGCAAATTTTCAAGACACCCATTTTTACTCCCTAATGTTAATTTAAGTACTTCTAACACTGTAGATATAACAAAAGGTGATATAACAAAAAACATCAAGTATTTTTCCTGCAAAAATAAGATTAAACCATGTTTATGTATAAAAGTGTCTAAAATGTCTTGGCTGTCGAAGACACACATTTTTTTTTTTTTTACTTGTGGTAATTTCCTACTAGTGGATTTAAATATTCTCATTGTTCGCCATCAAAAAAAGTTTGATGCGTTTGCTATGATATGTAGTACTTGGTTGTAGATGTCTGTAGCTTCTGGGTTGTTAAAGTCTATGCATTTAAATGTTTTTGACTGAATGCTGACATTTGTCTGTGCTGTTTTCTTGTCTCAGACAGGGGCTGATGACCTACAGACCCTGGCAGACAGACTTGCTCAGAAGAGTATATGTGCCTCACTTTTAAAGGTCTTCCCTAAAGTCACCATCATTGGCGAGGAGGTGCGTGCCTGTGTCTGTGAGTGTGGGTGCACATGTGTGTGTCTTTGCGCGCATCTGTGCCTTTGTGTCTCTGTCTCTCTCCATGTTTGTCCATGTTCTGTTTCTCTTCTCAACTAAGGGTTTGTAAGTGTTATAAAATTCGGAGATACCTGCAATATTTTAGTTTGTAACATAATTTCTCACAATATTTTGCCTAGTCCTGTCCTTTTGATGCATTTCATGACATGAACAATTAAAATTGTAAATGTATAAGTTTATCGTTTGTGTGGTTTCTAAAGCAGATCATCTAAATAACTTCTGTTTTTACTCAATATTGGTATTGTATTGTTGTTGTATACATAGTGTAAAATATTGTAATATAAGTTTACATAACGAATCAACTGAATACCTAAACTGTTATTATTAATTTAATATAATTTTTATCTAATAGTTTGAGTTTGCTTTTTTTGCTTGAAACTTCCTGATATATAAACCTGTAGGTCATTCTCTCTTACTGTTACTCTTAATCACTGCACTGCTAACAGAACGTTTATGCATTTTTCCTTCTCATACTGTACCTTGTTTTTAGGATCTGCCATTTGAGGCAGTGGAAGAGGACCTGATTGAGACTGGTCAGTACGATGGAATATTACAAAAGACTTGTCCTGATGAATACAGCAAGTTAAAGGAGGAGGAGGTAAAACTCATGAAAAATGGCCATTGTTATATACAAGGTTATGTAACTTTCAAGGAATAAAAAATATATAACTTCATCAGGAAAAAGACAGAACTCTATACATAAGGGGTCAGAAACAAAGCAACATTATAACCCTAATTTATAAAATGTTTGTATTTTCAAAAACACAGACAGAGATTTGATAATGCACATTTAACCAATAGCTATCAAATTTACTGATCAGACCAGTTTGAGAACTATATGTGCTTGTAAACACTAAGTTTTTCTTACCCACACGTTCATCAAACAGATTCTATCCAAGATTAGCCCCACCCACCCACTTTACACTGAACATGGAGGATTAGTGATAAAGTACGCATGATTATAAAAGTCTGTTACTCTTTATACTGCATATTTAAATATAAACATTTATTCATAAATAATTTATTTATATATTATTGGTTCATTTAATACAAAAGGTTCTTTAAATCTTTCAGTTTGTCATTATCTGTTTCACTTTAACATCAACTTAGGGTTCTTTTAAAGGTCTTGAAAAGAGGCTACCTGTGAAGTATCTGTGTGAATTTACAATACTTAATGTTTCTTTCTCACAGCTAGTTGTGTGGGTCGATCCTCTAGATGGCACTAAAGAATACACTGAAGGTAAAAATGTCCCCTCACTTTTATCTGCCGTCTAACTTATCGCTATTTAAGACATCACTGTATACCATTCCATAACTTTGGTTTGAACTGGGTTCTGAATCACATTATATTTATTGCGAAGATGCATTGTATAAAGTGTATTAAACAGCCCCTATTATGCTTTTTCAAATATGATCTTTCATGCAGTGTGTCATGTAGCTGTATGTGAACATAAACTATCTGTGACGCTGACAGTACACGATAAATGAAGTTTTTGTCTCTTAAAAAAAAAAAGAGTCGGCTCACATTCGCCTAAACGAGTCGTTAGCAAATCTATTTTTACTTTGTTACTGATCCACGTTACTCCGTAACATATTTGTATAATGTCTGCCCACGTACTACGTCGCAAACAACTTGCCCGCCTTCTTACAATTATCGTTACCACACTCTTGTTAATGTGACCGAGCATTTATGTGAACGAGAGCACATGAAATACTTTTTAATTGTTTATTTTCCACCATTCACCAAAACTGAACTCGCGAAGTGCGCATGCCTATCTACGGCGAAAAAATTCAGACACGCAAAGTGCACATGCTCCTTGTCCTCACCGTGTAAGGGCACGGAGCAGGCGCACTTCGAGCAGCACACACATGCGAAGTGCGCATGCACCGAGGGGAAAATGCATAAATAGTAATGGTGGACCAGTGCTGGCGTTATTTGTTTGGACAAGAGAAAAAGAGATTGCTGTGGATCATTTTCTTTCGAAGGTTTTTCAACCGGATTATCTTTAATTGGACATATTCCCTGGACTTCTCACCCTCCGTCATCGGCCTCCCGGACTTCATTTACCCCGGTGAGACCGAACCATACTGTACCATTCTAACGCACATGCAATAAACGTGGACTTCGGACATTTTCCACTCACTCGCGTTCACAGACACATACTGTTTATTATATATAGTTTGTAAATATTGTTCATATCTTTGTTTGGTTGTGGTGCTCTTTTTTCGTTTACTTTATTTAGTTTTGTTTAATACACGTTTGTGTTTGTCCTTTTTGCTCACCGGCCTTTTAACGCAACACCGATTCAAAGATAAAAGACCTCTTGATTTTTGTAGCCACAGTTAATATAAAATTAGCTGGTCGTTACACGGTAAAACCAACGACATCATTTCTATGTATTGACGGGTCTCCAGAGCCATCATTCAGTTATGGTAATGGGCGTTTCGTTTTCCGACACACGCTGTAGCGGTAGACTAATCATAAATCACCGCGCCATCTGACCAATCACAGCATTGAGGGCCCACAGAAAGGGGTTTGGACAGACTCAATCTTCGAACTGCTTCACATGAGTCTTTTATGAATCATTTAGAAATGGGGTAAAATTTAATTTATTTTTGGAGAAAACTAAAGTGTGTTTTGACCTTGCATACATGTAAACCTATTTTAGAAGACTCATTAAGCAATATTAGCAACCTTTAAAATGGCATAATAGGGGCACTTTAAATGTCGTTGCGGGTGTAACAACTTTAAACCAGGGTTTACTGTGGTGCTGAGCTCCCTGTGGATTTCCTCCAGGTTCTCTAGTTTTCCATCGCTGGAAAAACATATCACTAATCGGATTGGCTAAGACAAAATTGGCCATAGATGTGAATGTGTTCGATGGGCTGGTGTCATATATGGGTGCGTTCCCTAACAAGGATAAAGGTTTCTTAGTGTGAGTGGGGAAAAAATTCTACACTGTTAAATCATTAACCTTTCAGTCAGTGCTCAGGCAGGCTAACATGAGATATGGGGCGTGTCAGTGTTTTGTACATGGTACAAAGTGCTTTTACAATGTATACAGCAATTGTATCATGCATAGTGAAAATTTAAGGAATAAAGCGTTATAATGGGTGGTGGTGTAGTAAAATGGTCAACAACAGTGTAAAAGATAACCATTTTATTCCCTTTTCTATGTTTACAAGTAAATTTAATATTGAGGAAAAAACAGAAGCAAGTTTAGTCTTATTACATACTGAAATGTCAATGAAATATAAGGTGACATTTCCTTACCATCTCCCCCCCCCCCCATCCACCCCCAATTTGGGTGGTTCATGTGTTTATGTGGATGAGCCGGTACTATAGAAACCCTTTCATACACCAGTGTTTTAGCTTGCAACGTGTCTTTACTGTCAGAACTGGTTTTAATTAGAAAACTATTATTAGAAACTACTATTAAACTATTATTCGAGAATTGAGCAGCGCTGTAGTATAATTAAGCAATATCACACAAGGGAGAGTGTGTTGTGCTGGTTATCATCACAACCTCGAGAGTGATATTGCTTTTATACAACAGCATTGATCAACAGATTTAGATTTATTCGTCTATTTAACTAGTTATTTTGCTTTCCAGTGCATATTCTTCTGTGCCTGGCGGAACTAACTAAACGTGACTGTCAGAGCTGGTGACTGACTGTTAGTGTAATTACTGTAACAGAGGTGAAGGTAGTTTTAAATTCTTACTGGTTTATATAGCCAAAAGGTGAGGAGAATAAAACATGGAGGTGGTGGACAGTTTAGAATATCACTTTAGAATATCCATTAACATCTAAGTTTAGGGTTGAATCCCAAATGGGGTTAAATGGGAAGCTAGTGTGCTAGGGTGTACAATCCCGACCCGCTTACCAAGTGGCCTTGATTAGGGTTTACAGAGGCATTTTGACCTCGGTGTTGTGTTAGAAGCTAGTTAGCTTTCTAGCTTGGCTTAGACGTAATTAAAATAACACAGGCAATTTTAAACGACTTAAAAGCAATTACTGAGTAGATGAATTGTTGAGATTGCAATACCGACCTACTTTCACCCATGCTACGACCGACAGTTAGTGTAATTAACGATTGTAGAGCACCCGGGACTCGGAGTAATCCACATAGTCACAGGTTAAACGTCACAGGGGTGTTACTGTCCATTATCATCTCTCATGTAATCCCTCTCATCCAATCAGATTGCCCAGTCAGAACTACCTGTTGTACAATACGGTGTATTGTAATATTGATTAATTTAATAATAAGTTAAAACAGCACATTATATTCTGAACTGTGTAAAGAAGTGTTAATTCACCCGCTTTCACTTGCAGCTTTTTCTCTTTTCATTTCTCCATCTCCGGGGGACTTCTTTCACATATAATCACATTGTCCTACACTGACCCTCTGCCCCCTTTTAATATCTCTTTCTCTCTCTCTCCCTCTGTTCATCTGTTGTATCTGTGCTTCCTTCAGCTGCATACATATTGAAAAGGCCAGTTGTCTGTGTGAATTGGCTTGAGGCCCACAGATCTACAACAAGTATGCAAATCCTTAATCTGTTCTACTTTCGAAATTTGGCTTTGCCACACCCTAATGAACTTTCTCACCTATGTTACATGAACGTATTATTTAGCAAGAGCACACTTAAATTGGTGTGTAAATCTTTAAAGAGATGACTGTTTCCTTCACATTTTGTGCATTGCCAGATCGACATACCAGACACATTCAGGTATACTTGACACGCTAGGTGTTGAATAGTGTCCCTCTGTCATGCATTTTATCATAAACAGATCTGAAATATTTAGCTCTTTACCCACAATGGTTTTGTTCATGTGTCACAGGTTTATCTTCGCTGTACATTTTTAGTTATTGCCACTTTGTCTGACAGAAACATTATTGTTGTATGTCTGATTGATTGTAATTTTTTTAAACAATTTAACAACTCTTAAGAAACATACCTTTTTAATTAACGCAACACACTGTCATTTATTTAAAGCATAGCCAATAAATGTACCACAAAACAGCCCAGAATTTGACTTGGCACATATAATGTTATTTCTAAACAAGTCAAGATACTGTATATACGTTAAAAAAAGGTGAAAAACTGTTTTAATTAAAAGGAAAGGCTATTTTAAATTGTCGAGTGTTTTATTGTGTTTCCTCAGGGCTCCTGGATCATGTGACTGTGCTAATAGGCATTGCTTATAAAGGAAAGGCGATTGCAGGAGTCATCAATCAGCCCTTCTACAACTACGAGGTCAGACTGTTAAATAGGCTATACTACAATCCATATGGTTCATATTAGTTAAAGCAATAATTCTTGAACACTGGGTCACGACACACAGGTGGGTCGCAGGAGATTTTATTTGGGTTGGCATTGTTGTGGTTTATATTTGCAGTAGACCTTTCAGTCACAAGGGGGAGTTAGTTTTCTACCACTTTTGGCTGTTTCTGTCATAATTTTGCTGCAGTTAGTGTTAGAGCAGAGGAAATAAAAACACTCATAGTTTTTGATTTTGATTTCATTCTGCTTATACATGCATGTATTTGGTATCATTTGTAAAGTCTAGTTTTATTGACTTTTAAAATTAACATGTATTCAATAACACATGCATATGTGTTTACCATTTAAAATGATCAATAAACATGTTAATTTATTAACTTTATTTACCGGATTAATAAATAATGACTATTGTGACGTGGGTCATGATGGTTTGTAATTTTCCAAAAGTGGTTAATAGTCGACATGTGTATTGTTATTTTGAGTTTTAATTTTGCATTTATTCATTGTGAAATTTCAGGCGGGTCCGGGGGCCACTTTAGGCCGAACTCTTTGGGGAATGTTGGGTTTGGGATCCTTCGGGTTTCAGCTACAGGAAGTCCCAGAAGGAAAACGCATCATCACTACCACACGATCTCACAGCAACAAACTTGTTACCGATGCTGTTCAAGCCATGGATCCTCATGATGTCATCAAAGTAGGAGGAGCTGGAAATAAGGTGTGCATTATTATTTATTATTAATATTTCAAGGTTAAATTCCAAATAAAATAAAGACAGTTATTGATGTAGGGTGTACAATTCACCTGCCCCCTACACCAAGTAGTAGACTAGATTAGGTGTTAGGGAGGGATTAGCAGCAGTTGTTTTGTAGACGAAGTATTATTTAAGATGATATAAAGTTATCAGGTGTGTTTTCTTGCTAAATGTGTCTCTGACTGGTTTGCGATATGGGTAGTTCCTCTCTCCGCATTAACAATTGTAGATCACCTTGGACGCAAAGTGATACATATTCGTAAATGTCTCAGTGCTGTTACCATAAATTATCACCACTCGTGGAAAGCCTCTATTCCATTCAGATGACTCTGTAGGAACTCATGACTCATGGACGGTGTGTAATTTTGTCAGTAATATTTTGTGACTGGGAGAATTTTGGTTCTACAGCTGTATTCACCTCACAATATTTTCACTTATCGTCTATACCGCCTTATCCTGTATTCAGGGTTGCGCGGGGCCTGGAGCCTATCCCAGGAGACTTGGGGCACAAGGCTGGGTACACCCTGGACAGGGTGCCAATCCATCACAAGGCACACACAGACACACACTACGGGCAATTTGGGAACGCCAATTAGCCTAATCTGCATGTTTGGACTGTGGTAGAAAACCGGAGTACCCGGGCGGAAACCCACCAAGAAGGGGAGAACATGCACACAGAGACAGGAATCGAACCCAGATCCTGTAGGTGCAGGATGACAATGCAAACCAGAACACCACTGTGACACTACACAATATTATAATTATGAAAATTCTAAAGAATAACTGTTACTAATAATCAGTTTAAGCTGCATTTTGAGCTGATGCTACCTACAGTATCTCACACATGACCATTGTTCCTCTTGGGTCTGATTTTTGTTTCGGCATCATACTGAAAAGTTTCTACATTCGCACTGAAAACGAACAGTAGAGTAGATCTTTTTGAAAAAAATTTCCCCCTCCTTGCAGTTCATGTTTGTGTTACACACTGTGAGATGAAAATATTGTATAATAAAGTTGTACAGACAATGACAATCATGATTGTACCTTTATGTGAATATAAAATATGCAAAAAAACAAAAAAATTTTAACCAGAAAATCAGTCCAACAGTGTCTGAATGAACCGCATTGATTTACTAGAAACTAAAATGGTTAAAGAAAAAAAAGTTATTGAAAATCAATATACACAACTGCTGTACATTCTCCTGTTTGTGCATGTGTGTAGTAATGAATAAGTAGTGAGTAGTAGAGCTGCATGTTGTATAATGTGTAGTGAGATGTATATTGTACTACCTGAAAGAGAATGCTTCACACCTTTACTCATTAGAATGGCCAGTTTAATCCTGCAGGATCACATGCCTTCCATTTAATTTTCCATTTTTTCCCCTCTAACTTCCTTCCGTAACAATGTACAGCAGGAGGTGCAAAGCACAGCAAAAAAAGAATTTTTACATCATTCAACTATTGACGGAACTGTAGATTTAAACACTAATTAACTTGAAGTGCTTTAATACAAGAGCTGCTTAATACTGTTGCATACAAACGAGGAAAAACACTTCAAAAATGCTTTCAGTGACTGACTTGGTTTATAGTTAATCACACACTATATCTTTTTCCCAAATATATTACTGAAGGAGCAACGGGACTGTGGTGAAAATATCGATTATATGAATAATAAAACCGATAACCTGGGGCAGTTACAATTCTTACTGGCACTTGCAAAAGACATCTTTTATAATAGATGGGTTATTTCTTTTTCATAACTTCCATAAAACTGTTGATGTACGGTTGATCTAAATCTTGTCACACCCTTCAGAGATACTGACTTCAGACTTTCACAAAGTGAACTGTGTACTGTACATGTCTTATAATGGCAGCTTTGCATTTGCAATTTAGAAAAAAACATGCAACGCTTCGATATGTGCTTCAGATTGTTTCATAAAAGATTTCTTTTTTTTAAAGGAAGATTGTTGTTTATAATTCAGCCTTAAGATCAGAGAGATAATTATTAGATTAATTTATTTAGGCTAATAGCACAAATCATCTCATTAAGAGGATGTCTGCCAATATTTATTTATCACCTCAAACTGATTTTAATAAATACTTCAATTATTGACAAAATAAATTCCTGAGTGTGTGTGTGTATCAACTGCAATATATTGTGGCCGTTTGCAATTACATAATACACAGATCCATATTGTAATTACTATTTTTACACTGTGTGTACTGATAATACGTGTGTTTCGTCCTATGCCTTTTCTTCACAGATTATTCAGCTGGTTGAAGGAAAAGCATCTGCGTATGTGTTTGCCAGTCCGGGCTGTAAGAAGTGGGACACCTGCGCAACTGAAGCCATTCTGCATGCTGTTGGAGGTAACCCGTTACTTCCTGTTTTTATTTATATTATTTATTTGATTTCCTAATTACTACCTTAAAATCATGCCATGTGTTGTGACATGAAGCTTACTTGTGATCCCAAAGGAAAGCTGACGGACATGCACGGGAATGCTTACCGATACGATGCCAATGTGAAGCACATGAACTCTGCTGGTGTGTTAGCCACACTGCGGGATCATCAGTTTTACGCCAGCAGAGTTCCTCAGTCTGTCCTCAAGGCCCTGCAGACTGACTGAAAGTGTCACAGCGGTGTTATGGAAGTCGTTCTGCCTTCCAGGTTGATTCCCTTCAACTGAACTACAGTAGTTAGAAAAGCGGTTAATAACTGCACACTGTCTCTGCTATCAGTGACAATACATCTGAGATGGTAACTAGACACAACTTTTAGTTATTATTAATATATATTTTTAATCTCAGCATTCTCAAAATTGTCTAATCTGCCTAATTGTCTAAGTTTTTATGTTGCATTAACCGGTGATGTACATTACCCTGTTTGTGTACATTTATTGACCGTAGCCCACAGGGCATACAAACTGTAGTTATGCTGTCGACATTTATATCGGAAAGAGTGACATCCACCCGGGTGTTTTTGTTCTCTCTGATATTAACTGACACCCGGAGAAACATTCCTCCCTTCCCTATCTCATGTCTTTTTTTTTTCTTTTTTTTTTCTCATCTCAAATTTTCTGCTTGAGGGATGTGACTGCCCTTACATTCTGGCACAATAAATGTACTGTAGAATGTTTGAACATCATTAAAGTGACATTTTTCAAAATATATGTTGGAGCTGATATTTGACAAGTATATACTTGATATCTACTATTTTTATTATGCATGTCTCAAAAATGTCAAGAAGAGAACAATATTCAATAGGTCTATAATGAAGTGTAAATTATCATCTTGACAATTTAAATCATTGTACATGTGTGCAAATTTGACTTCCTGCTGTTGCCTCTACTACACATATTCCAGTATAACATATTCATATTCTTTTTTAAAAATGTTGAATTAAAAGTTTCATTTCCAATTTCTCTAAACAATGGGTTTGATCATAAGGGTAAATTTGTGAGTCAGTTTAATTAATTGTCATAATCCATTCTTGGCATCAAAATGGACCAAACTACTGGACCATGGACTAATTTTTCATTGTGACTGTTGCTCTATAAAGCAGCTTCTCTAAATTATGTCAATGCTGTAAAAAAAAAAGCTTCCTGAGTACACAAACAAACTTTTTCACATAACTGTATACTACATATTTAAAAGCATTTCTGACCAAACATATCAATATTTGGCAGAAAATTTAATCAGTCTTTATCTCTGTAGGAATACAGGGTAGTTATATGTATATGACATAATTACTACAACATAAGCTCCATCCAGCACCTTGCAAACATCGCTTATTGATTTCCACTGTTGTAGTTTCATGGTTGAGGCACATGGGGTCAGTAAAAACACATTGGTTTTTAGAGTGTTCCAGTTTTCTTACTAAGAACCCACATTTGATGTCACAGCATGGAGCTTGTACAGGGTTTCTGAATTGATCCTGGGCTTAGTTTACCGTCTGTGCACATGTTCTCCCTGTGTCTGTGTTGGTTTCTGCCAGGTTCTCCATCTCTTTTTGGTTTCCTTCAACTATCCAAAAACATGCAGGCAGGAGTGTCTGTCCTGCAGTCCTCTTGCACTACAGGGCCTTGGTCCAGATCAATAATTGTGAATGAATGTGTTAATGTAGGAAACAAGTCTAAAAGGCTAAAATCATGCTCAATGGACACTATTCAGTAATTCATCTTTATTCGTTCACTTATGTATTAATTTATCTTTGGCCATAGGGGATCTGAAACCTGTTTCAGGAACAGGGGCCTTTTTAAACAATTTCAGGTTGTGATCACAGGTCATTTGTTTGAACTTTAGAGATGAGTACTGATGCAAATTATCATGCATCAGTAATGTTGAAGGGCTACTCATTGTGCAAACAACGACCGACTTAACGCTGACCTTTTTAACCACAGCTTGATTTGGTTGCTCATGTTGAGATCCTGAAGCCAAGCTTTCTGTCAGGCTTGAGAAACTGGTTGAAAATTGGCACCATAAAAAAGAATTTATGTCAGGTAATTACCAAACCATGTGGTTCACTAAGAGGTAAAATGTGAAGCTTTAACACCCCAGTGTTCTGTGTAATATTTTATCAAAGACATTTGTGCCAATCAAAGCAATTACAGATATACCTAAGGGAATGTGCAGTACTATTTTTCTAAGAAGCATTTTGTTCATGTTTGCTAAAATCTTGCAAACATCCATATGGCCTGGAATCTGGTCAGAGACTTGTTTTAGTAGGTTTAGGGATTTTGAAAAAGCTCATAAGGCATGAGTTACAATCTTTGGTCTGCATTAAAAATTGTGATGAAGCTATAGTTAGGTGAGTAAGATTTTTTTTCATACCAGCCTGGTATTAGCATGTCTCGAGGCCGCCAAGATAGATAGTGCTTACATATGGCCAAGTATTGTACTACAATAGATAATATAAACTATGATTGACGAAAAAAATAACAGCAACGTATGATTAGTAGTGAAAGTAGGATCGTTTGTATGCATACTGAATGTATCGAATGACCAGGTTATCATCCCTATGGATTTTTATTCCCTGATAAGTGATGAATCCACATTTTATCCCTAGTAATGATTCTATTTAATAAACTTTCACCTTCCTTGAGCATCGGTTCAAATTTAGTTTGCATATGTCTAATCTCTTCGGTTTATGCTCTTTTTGGCCTCAGGTACACCGTCAGATGAAAAATGAATCACTGCACTTTGCTCTTTTTTTCATTAGTATAAAACATACATACATACATTTTTGGGGAAACTGGAGCCTTGCATGGAAAGTGCTGATGAGATAGTGCGGCCAACAAAGGTGTTTATATAACATATAAAAAAATTACTAATAATCACAACTTTGTAATTTATTGTATATAAAGTCAAGAAACTGTACCTTACAGTATGACCCATTTTGTGGTGGATAAGCATGGAGATGGTAAATTCACACATCTATTAGTGGATTCAATGTTTTTGTTTTGGACTGTTGTTTGATCTTAACCCAGAACTATCAACAGGTTGTTTATTAAATTTTTCAGGAGAGCTAATTGAAAGTGTTGGTCATGTTTTAATACTCAAGGTTACAATTTGTAGTACTTTTCTAGGACGTACTGTTATCCTTCGTTTCCTTTGGCCCCATTCTTACCAATCATCTCGAGCTGTTTTTTTTTAACATGACGATGAGTTTACTTACTCAAATGGCCTCCACAGTCACTAGATCCTAATCCAATATAGAGTACATTTGGGATGTGGTGGAACGAAGAGAGTCGCATCATGAATGTGCCATCATGTCAACATGGACCGAAATCTTTAATGTTTCCAGCACCTGGTAAAGAAGAACATCCATGATATCCATGTCAAGAAGAATTAAGGCATTTCTAAAGGCAAAAGGACGATTCAGCCTAGTACCAACAAGGTGTACCTAATGAACTGGCCAGTCACTTGATTGCAGAAAAGGCATGTGCAAGGACAACTAGAGCAGCCTGTGATTAGATAATGTATCAATGACATTTAGAGGTGGCTATGGACATGATGTGAGCTGTTATCGGTAATACTCCCAGGTCCATTAATTATATTAAAGACCAGCCATTCGCTAGATTTTGTGTTTTTTTGCAAGCAATCAAGCTACTTTTGAAATAGCCAGTAGTGTTAGTGTATATGTGAATGTGTGGGTGTGTGCGTGGTGTGGTGTGGTGTGGTGTGTTGTAATGGACAGGCATCCTTTTCATGATGTATTCCTGCTTTGTGCCCAGAGTTCCTGGGAGAGGCTGGCCTTATAAAATCTCCTCTTAACCACAGGCTTTTTATCATCCTCAATAAAATCTCTTCATTACTGTATGAATGCAGTTGTGTGAGTGAAACTGTTCACACACTTTCATTAGCAATATACTGTACATGAAGGAACATTATGCTTTTATATCACCTTGATGAAATAAAGACTTGAGCAAATGGCATGTTTTTATTACCTGCTTATTTAAGAAATGGCCTTACTGTATGACACTGACACTGAAACATTACATTTGTAATGATGGTCTTGATGACTGACTTCTATATCATTTTAGCAACTGCATACAGTATTTCAGCTTGGCTGTGTATTTTTAGCTGCATGTTGCACTGTTATAGGAAATGTCCCATGAATATTACTGCTAGAAGAAACAATATAATAATAGAAGCACTAAGCACACTAGATAGTTAGAACAACCAACAAATAATTGACTACAAATGAGTTTGTAACTTCTGTCTGTTCTAGAAACACAAACTTTATAGACTTAATGAGGCATGTCCCTGAAATAATGTGAGAGGTTTGTACAAATCAAAGTATCATTAAATCAAGCTAAAAATTAAGTGTTCAATGCTCCCTACAATAGTAACATCATAGCATTGTGTTCTGTGGTCAAGTTCTGCAAACCTGTGTGTATGTAATGTGTACATGCCACACTCCCACTATGCAAAATAATGCATACATTTCTTTCCATTGCCGAGCTCATTTCCTTTTCTTTGACTGATGATATGTATTCAGCTGAGCAAAAGCTGCACAAATGCTCCGCAGTCTGCCACTGGGTCTAAAACCTTTTTACTCAGTTTAATCATGAAATTTTTCGAATATCCTAACAGCTCTCTTCCTCTCTTGGTCTCTCTCTCTCTCTTATCTCAATCCAATCAAGAAGCCAAGGGTCAGACAAACAAGTCTGATCAACAGAGGACTTGCGTGATCTCATAATTCTGCCCTTATTTACCTGGAAAACCCTGACACTTAAGCCGGGATGTTGTTCCTCAATTTTAATAAGGTCATGAAGATGAAACAGCTTGGCATCAGCACACTGGACAACCTCACCTTCTTCAGTCTTACCTGAGTTCCTCAGGAATGCATATGATCCCCTCTCTCATACTCGCTTTTCACTGATGACTGCATACCTGTAAATGACTCCAACAGTGTTATCAAGTTTGCCCATGACACCACAATGGTAGGTCTGATCAGAGGTAACGATGAGACTTTCAGGGAGGAGATTCAGCAACTAGTAGCATGGCGTGAGGACAACAACCTGGAACTCATCATCAAGGAGAGAAGGAGGTTATTGTGGACTCTATTAATCCCTTATCTAGGGACTGTTGTTGTTATGCGTGTACCCAGCTTAAAGTTCTCTGAGGACCTCATCGGGTCACAGAACTCTGCTGTCCTGATTAGAAAAGGGACAATAGCACCTGTATTAAAAAGTCCCACTAGTATTCTAGGATACTGAAGAACTTTAAAAGCTTGACCATTGCAAGTATCCTCGAAACTGCATCTTGCAACAGTGTGGTACAGTATGGTATCTGCACTTCATTGGACCATAAAGTCGTTCAGAGGGTGGTAAAAACCACCCGAAGTATCATCAGATGTCCACCATGGAGGACTTTTACAAGAAACATAGCCTGCAAAAGGTCTAGAAGCTTTATTAAATATACCTCTCATCCTAATTATGGACTATTCACCTTTCTCCCATCAGGCAGGTTCTACAGGAGTCTTAGCGCCCATACAGACTGAAAACAGCTTAATTATTGCAATGAACAGCTGATCAAGGGCTGTTAACAAATACACTAGTGCACTGTCACTTTCTGTCTATATTGCACTGCTTCATCCATTATGCATCTTCATACATAATTTAAGTTGATCCTTCCAGTACTGTATTTTCCACCCATATTTATTCTGTATATACTGTATCACACAGACGTTTATTTATGTACATATGTATATTATGTTGCGCATGTTATCCACTTGTTGTTTTATCGACCGCACAATGTTTGCACAGTTATACAGTTTATTACCATATATAGCCAATCCTTATCACCTACTTCACTTTCTGTACATTAGTCATTGGATTACGGTTCGGAAGATCCCAGGTTCAAACCCCACAACCACCGAGTTGCCACTGTTGGGCCCTTGAGCAAGGCCCTTAACCCTCAAATGCTCAGATGTGTAATGAGATAAAATGTAAGTCGCTCTGGATAAGAGCGTCTGCCAAATGCCTAAATGTAAATGTAAATGTAGTCACTCTTGTGCATATGGACCCATACCCTCATTTACCACATTGTTATTTATCAGAAGGTTAAGAGCCATCGACATCGACAGAAAAAGTGCCCATAAATAAGTAATAAGAGAATAAGAATATGTACAACCCAAAGTTGATTTAACTTTTTATTTTCATAATTTTTTTTTTTTTTTACTTTTTACATAAGAAGAAGCCTGTCATACACTTGAAGACAAAAATACAGTGGAAGAAATGTCAGTCACAATTGCATGTGAATTCTGACGCTTACATTTTCTCAAGATCAGCTACATCACTCAAGTTTATTATTAATAATAGTTCTAAAATTGAGTTTTTATTACTTTTGTTTAACCATGGTCACAAGTTAAAAAAAATTACTAAAATACTGTAAAACAATCTAGAAGCCACCGTGACCGTGACAAGGCAGGTATTAAGTTTAATATCTGAAAAACTTCTTTTTGTCAAAGTTCTTTAAAAAATGAACCTCTTTGTATTTACATCTCTTTAAAACACTTTATTCAAAGTAATGTATCTGTATATGCTTTCGTTCACGCACTTAAAATAATATAAACTATATCATTCACAATTGGCGTGATTATATTTCACAGGCATTTTGTGGGATCATTGCTTAAACCTGAAAAAAACCCTACATAAACCTGAATTTTGTAAATATATGGCCAGAAACCACAAACCACAAATCAACTGCAATTTAAAAATAATTTTACATTTAAAGATTTAATAAGTAAAAGTAAAAAAATGAACATGCACACTGTTTCACACATTAATGAAGATCTAGTTTCTGATAAACTAGTTTAAGCAGAAATATGATTTTTGATTATGAGTGAGCTAAACACTACCATCTCTTAATTTGATTGTAAAAGCGGTGTACAGTACTTGTATGGTGATCACACTGCGCCACATGGCACAATGGGCCTTTATTTAATTACTTAAGCATCAAGCAGCTTAAGTGCTGAAGAAAAAAGACCTGCTGCTCGATCCTCCAGCACTGTTCGACTGGTCCCACCATCTCTCAGGGATCAAGGAAGACATACATCTGGACTATTTTCTGTTCCGGCACCTCGGTTCTGAATATCTGTACAGCTGATATTCTGGCAGTCGTAAGGCAACGACTAAAGACCTATCTGTTTGTTCGATATTTGGGCTCGACCAAAAAATAAAAAATAAAAATCTCTCCCAACTGTGTTTAATGCTACTTTTGTTTAAAAACCTAGTGAAACTGTGTACGGATATATTTAATGCTGAAAAACCTCAAAGCACTTATGGATAAGTGAAAGAATGGGTCACTATCAGGAGCTCAGTGAATTGCAGCATGGTATCGTGATAGGATGCCAGTCATGAAATTTGCTTGCTTCTAAATATTCTACAGTCAACTGTTAGTGGTATTCTAACAAAGTGGAAGAGACTGCACGACAGCAACTGTGATTTTAAAGGCCATGTAAAAACACAGAGTGGGATCTACAAATTCTAAAACGCATAGTTGCCAACTTTTTGCACAGTCAATAGCTACACCTCCAAACTTCAGGCCCTCAAATTAGCTCAAGAACAGTGTGTAGAGAGCTTCATGTAATAGATTCTCAAGGCTGAGCATTTGTATCCAAGCCTTCATACATCAAGTGCAGTTCAAAGCATCAGATGCAGTATTGTAAATCACCCATTAGACTCTAGAGCAGTCGAAATATGTTTACTGTTTGACAATCTGATGGATGAGTTTGGGTTTGGCAGTTGCCAGGAGAACGGTACTTGTCTGACTGCATTGGAACACCTGCCAAGTGTAAAGTTTGGGAGGACAGTGGGAACAGTTTGGGGCTAACCTCTCCCTGTTCCAACATGACTGCACACCAGTGCACAAAGCACGATCCATAAAAACACAGATAAGCAAGTGAAAAAAACTCGACAGGCCTGAAAGAACTTGACGAGTCCTAACCTCGACCCGACAGAACACCTTTGGGATGAATTAGAACGGAGACTGCGAGCCAGGCCTTCTCATCCAACATCAGTATCTGACCTCACAAATGATCAAGAATGGTATAGCTGCAAAGGGGGCGGCTACATCATATTAAACCCTATGGATTAAAAATTGGATGTTACTCAAGTTCATATGCATGTGAAAGCAGGTGAGTGAATACTTTTGAAAATAACGTGTGAGAGAACGTTTGTAAAACAGAAACAAATTGCAAACCACAATATGCTCATATGACTATGAGTTTATATCATATAAAATAAAATAAAAAATAACAAAAAATGCTGCATATGAACAAACAGTAGCAGTGCTTTTTAAATACCACATACTTAAAAATATCACAGGTTAACCTGGACATGAGCATCTTTTCAGCCAATGTTGTTAAGCAATGACATGATGCAAATGTGATAGAGTGCACATTGTTCAGACAAATATGTGGACATTTTGATACACTGGTTATACCATTTGTTGTACAATTTGCCATTTAAAAGACTTTAGTAACCCTCACTGTCAGTACCCTTGTTTGGATGCGAGAGTTCTACTGTATATGATAGGGCCATATGAAAATGCTTTGAAAGTAAAAAAAAAAAAAATGTTTGAACTTTTTCTTTTTCCTTTCAGTAGGCAGTTTAGCCAGATGAGGACAATTGGGCAACTTTTGCCCTGCCCTCTTGAATTGTATATACTGTACTTTGTACACTAATTACATTTGAAATAACTTATACAAGGTTTTAGATAGGCATTCAGAAAAAAGACGATCTGAGAATTAAGAGCTTTTTGTTCAAGGGTTTGGGGGGAAAAAGGGTTTTCAAGTGTATCATGAGGGAGTAAGCAGGCTGACCAAAATCTACGGTTTCCCAAGATGCAGGTGACTTTAACAATCATTATCATTTATCAAAATCTTGATGTAAAAAACGGCAATCTGTAGTGTCAATAAAGGACTAAAATAGGACAAAAAGAAGACCTTAAATCAGGCCTGCTGCTGATTTAGCACATCCATGATGGCTGACAAGAAAATGGTTCTACTTGCTTTTTTAGTTACTTGCTTAGCAACATATGTCAGGTCTAAATGTCAAAGTTATTACTTTTCCCCCCTTATGGTCAGCGGTTTCTAAAACTGTACTCGCAACAATAAAACTATATATATATATTTTATAAATAAATAAATAATCAAAGAAAGAAAGTAAAAAAAAAAAAATCATCTCATATCCACTAAATTGAATCTGTCTCACTGTGACATGATGCTTGTCCACAAATATTTGTCAAACTATAAAAAAAGAAATCCTTCTTGATTTAGAGGAATTGTAAATGGAAATGTTTTCTATCAAAAGTCTAACATCGCTTTATGTAACTGAAAATAGGCTTGTGTTCAAAGGGGATTTCATTTCATTGCTCCGCCACATTGGTTCCACTTCAGAGATCACAAAAGATGACTGACGGGCTTCGTCATAGCTGTGTGGTTTCAGACAAAGTGGATTTTAAAATGTGTCCAAAATGACATTTTGTAATATGTATTAAATCTGGTCATTAAAACTGGAATTCACAATCACCTCTCTCTCTCTCTCTCTCTCTCTCTTTCTCTGTGTGTGTGTGTGTGTGTGTGTGTGTGTGTGTGTGTGTGTGTGTCAGGGGTAGCTCAGTGGTTAAGGCATTGGACTACGGTTCGGAAGATCCCAGGTTCAAACCCCACAACCACCAAGTTGCCACTGTTGGGCCCTTGAGCAAGGCCCTTAACCCTCAATTGCTCAGATGTATAATGAGATAAAAATGTAAGTCGCTCTGGATAAGAGCGTCTGCCAAATGCCTAAATGTAAATGTAAATGTAAATGTGTCAGTTGGGCTGCATAAGGCAGAGGCGATGTTTCATCTCCAGAGCTCCACAGATGGTCCCTGTGCAGTTGGTGTGAAACGTACAGTAGGCGGAGGATCGTGCTCTGCTCCATCATCCGTACTAACACTCCTCTATCCCAAAGCTCTGCTTACGTCCATTATCTTGCTTGATAGCATCAGTGTCTCTCTTCACGTTGCTCATTTAAAAGAAAGCTTTATACAGGTAGAATCTCCATATCTATATATATGTAAGTCGACTTGACAATGGCCTTATTTATTATTTTCTTTTATTTGATTGTTATCTTCACTTTTGTCTGACCACAGGAGGAACGAGGCAAGGCTAGTTTGAGTGTTATCAGCAGGTACACAGTGCCACAAGGGAAGTGCAGGAGAGAGATATGATAGCCTTGCTTGACACTGCAAGATATTTCCGAAAGAACAGGCAGGTTTTTCAGAGTTGGTGATGTGTCTCACTCCCGGATTGTCATTGTAGGGCAGAAATAAAGCAGTGTTGCTTGCTGATAGAAAGCTAAAAATAAAAAGGAGAGCCTCGAGTGGGCACATACTGTGTCTATCTACTACAAAGCTTGTGTTATGTTACCCCAGTTTATTACAACTTATTGCACATCTCTACAAAGGCATATAGAGCAATACAATATGGAGATGCTCATAATCCGGGCTAAAAGGGAGAATATAATAAATATGATGCAACTTCTCAAATTCTTTGTCTAGATGAAGCAAATTGGAACAAATTCTGCATAGTGGGAAATATTGTGCGAAAAGTTTTCCAAAAACATAAAAACAACAACAGCATTAAATCATCATCACAGTTATTTAAACATGACTGAGGAAATCTGATTTTTTATTTGTATTTGTATATTATGTTTTTAATAGTCAGTAATGTGATGTCATATATGCTGTTGTGATTTTATATACATTTATACAACATATAGCTGTTTTACCAAACGTTAATTAAATATTAAACACAAATTTAAAATTAAAATCTTTAGCTTTATTGACAGTCTAACATTTAAAGATTCCTTTTATAGAGCTAGGCCATTTAATGAATTGTAGGTCTGCCATAGGGCCACCATATTTTTCCATAAGACAATTTGTGGTAATTTGTGGCGCTCATTTCATCAGTAATCATGGATGTTGGGTGGAACAGACCCTAACAGAACATCAGAGGGCTCTCCATAACTAATGCTTGTTATCTGTGGCCTTACCATGCTTATGTTTCCAATGCCATTATGTAGTGCAGCCATATGTTTTGTGTTAGCTAATGATGTCAAGCAAGCCATGATTTTGAAACTGTAAATGCTTGCTTCTAAAATCATGAAAGTAGAAACAGGGCATTCAAAACCAAGCTGATGCCAAAGCAAAACTCTGTCATTAAGGTACTGTAAATGTTTTTCTTTATGTGGTGTAGTGGTTTGCAATGCGGTCTCACACTTTCAGGGTTGAGGGATGGGTACTGTTTTTGCATGGGTGAGACATGGATGAGTGAGTGAAAGAACTAAACTGGCCTGCACAGAGTCCTGACCTCAACCTGATAGAACACCTTTGGGATGAACTAGAGTGGAGACTGTGAGCCAGGCCTTCTCATCCAACATCAGTGTCTGACCTCACAAATGTACTTCTGGAAGAATGGTCAAAACTTTCCATAAACACACTAAACTTGTGGAAAGCGTTCCCAGAAGAGATGAAGCTGTTATAGCTGCAAAGCGGGCGGAGCCAACATTATATTAAACTTCATGGATTAAGTCACTCCAGTTTATATGCATGTGAAGGTAGGCGAGCGAATCCTTTTAACAATATAGTGTAAGGAAATATTTTTAAAACAGAAACAAACTGCAAACCACAATATGCTGATATGACTATGAGTTTGTATTATGTACATCATATAAAATTAAAAAAAGACTGTACATGCAAAGGGATTTTGCTAATTAAAGTCATTGTAAATTTAATATACTTCATCTTCCATAACCATGTATTTGATTTTACTCATATTTCATGTCGAAGTATATCTGGATTACTAGTAAACATTTTTTATAGGGACTAGCATACAAGTTATCATTCAGGAATTTAACCAAAAAATGCTGCATTGGACAAACTGCAGCAGTGCTTTTTTAAATGCCACATACTTAAAATTATCACAGGTTTACCTGCTTTTGCATGTTCCCCGTGCTTGGTGGGTTTCCTCTGGATACTCCGATTTCCCCACACAGTCCAAAGACATGCAGATTAAACTAATTGGTGTTTCCAAATTGCCCGGCCTGTGTGTGTGCTTGTGCCCTGCGATGGATTGGCACCACATCTATGGTGTAACATGCCTAGTGCTGCCTAGTACCTTGGAACAGACTCCAGGCACCCCATGACCCTGTACATGATCAGAGAGTGACAGAGAATAGAGAATGAGTGAGAGTAAGAGTGGGGATGGTATAATTAGATAAAATATTTTATTATAACATTTTATAAAACACATCCTTACACATGAACCCATAACCTTATTTTACTACATTTGTCATTTATTGTAAATAGTTGAAATCTAATCTAATCTAATATAAAGCAGAAGGATGCCAGAAGTTTATCGAGTGACAATAAATGTTATGTAATGATGTTTTAATAATTACTTTACATCCAAGTGACAACAGTTTTATGAAAGCCGAGGTTTATTTAAATAAACTTTTGACATTTCAGAGAGTTTATGAGTTTTAATGAAGTGCTCCGTACGTAGGTGTCTTTAGCCCTATGCACTGTACTTTTATTACCTTATTAAATATTATTACTCTTACCTTCCTCTTACTACACATTACTTTTACCTTATTAAATATTATTACGCTTATTAAACATTCATTATCTTTAAAATCATTACTTTTTTCTCCTGATTTGCTCTATAGTGTACACACATAATCTCAGGGAAGGTTTAAAGCTAAGACATTACATAGGAAATGGAAAGTAGGAACTTGCAAAATTCAACAAATAATCTTTATTTATTTAACTTTTTTTGACAATATGCATTTCAAGCTACAGACCATAGCACATTTTCTTTTTTCATGAAATGTTGCAAAAAGAGGCAGCAAAGTCATGATTTCAGCTCTGTTGGACTAAAATAAAAATAAAATATTAATTGAAAAATGGTAGCATGATTTCTGTTAGACATCTGCAGAAACAGAACACCCTATAGTGATGTAAATTGTGTAGATTTTAATAAACAGCTGGCATGGTGGCTAACTGGTTAGCATTGTCACCTTGCTACAGGGTCCGGGTTCGATTCCTGGCCAGGTTTGATTCTGGCCTCTGCATGCATGGAGTTTGCATGTTCTCCCTGTGTACTGTGGGTTTCCTCCGAGTGCTCTGGTTTCCTCCCACAGTCCAGAGACATGCAGATTTAGGCTAACTGGCATTCCCAAATTGCACGTAGTGTGTGTGTGTGTGTGTGTGGCCTGTGATGAATTGGCACTCTGTCCAGGGTGTACGCTGCCTTGTGTCCTAAGTTTCCTGGGATAGGCTCTGCGACCCTGTATAAGGATTCATCAGTATAGAGAGTGAGTGAGTGAGTGAGTAAGATTTTAACCACCACAAGAACACGTGAAATGGTCTAGTGTTTAATCTTTTCAGATTGGTTATTCTTCTGAAGATTAGAGATTACCTAATGATGAATACAAAATGATGCACTTTGTATGAGTCAAGCTTTAATGACTAAAACACCAAACCTACAGTAAATGTATTTGTGGTTTTAGGTGAGCTTATTTGAAAAATGTATCCAAAAAGAATTTAATTAACACTTGCACTGTTATTGCCGAAGTATTGCTAGAGGGAATAAAGGCTTTAGAGAATATACAATGCTAGCTCTGACTGCTTACTTCACTCCACCCAAAAGCCCATTACCCCCTGACCTTGTGTTTAGAGTTCGGTAAATGGATATAGTTCTATTACACTTTAAGAGAGTGTAACAGAAAGATGTAGCTTTGAGGAGTTGACCCTTGCTCCCCAACTGATGCTGTATTCGGTCCGACAAGCCTGCGGCACATTCTTAATTATTTCTTACTGATGGCCTAATCCATCAAGTGAAACAGTCTCGAAGACTTACAGAGTAGACAATCTGAGTGCAGTGTAAGGCAGATTGGAGGTGGTTGAGGAAGGGAGAGCGGCGTGTTTCTGTATTACAGTAACTCTAACTTCAGCGCGTCACGGTCTCTAAAAGAGGAAGCTCAGTAATCTCAGCCCCTGCTGGCAGATATGAGTTGTGCTTACACAAAAGCAAACGGGTGTGAAGGGCAAAAATATTCCCTGAAGCACTTTGATAGCTCAAATTATTATTACATGGTTGGGAAAAGAACAAGAAAAATGATCAGACTTATTATTTCTGTCATTATATTTACTTAAGTTTTGCCAAAATGATACCTTGATCTAGAACTATGCTGTGATGTTATAATATTTTATGCATTGGAATCCATGTTAATCCATGCACACTGACTACCTGTTCCAAAATACACTATGTGCCAACCAGGGGAAGCTCTTTACACGATCCAATTTTGCTCTTTTATACTACATTGTATATAGTTATATACTATAACTATGCACTTTCCTGAACTAGATGTTTTTCTTTTGTGTGTACCTCAATCACGAGTGGTTTGAGCATTTTACTGACTACTTACCACCAAAGGTGAAAAAGGAGAAAATTGCGTAAAAAAAAAATTCCACTCCAGTTTCACTAAAAGGCACCTGCCTCCTTTGACATTAGGTTTACAATGAGAAACAAGTTCTCACTTTGATTATAAGCATCAAACATGTCAGTCTCCATTTCATCACCGGAGGTAAAAGTCACTTGCTGCATTTAAACATAATCCTTAGAATTTTTAGAAGTCTTTTCTGAGGGCTACGTGTAACTCGGAGCTTAACCTGTTGGACTGCTGATCAGACGATCCTCGGTTTAGGCCCCAGGCTGCCACTCTTGGACCCTTGAGAATCGCCTTACACCCTAAACTGCTGAGATACAATCAGGTGTCAAGCTGGCAACCTGATCCCATAAGCAAGTGCCACTGAAATGAGAGATGTATCTTTCCTAGGCACGTGGGGAGAACAAAATATTATCTTATTTAAACATTTGTGTTTAACTTTGGGTGAGCGGGTAAAGTGCTGTTCATACCTGCTATTAACATCTGTCTTCGGTGATCCGATCACAGGTGGACAGCCGAAGAACAATTGGCATTTTGAAACCCTCTCCAGTGACCACTATCTCCTGTGATAGAATTTCATGCATCATTTCCACTAAAGCTGGGTATGACACACATTTATTACCCCATTCCAGCGCTGCATTTGTTTTCAGACAAGAGCCTGCAAGTCTTGTGAATCGTATCGTTCACCTGCACAGGCTGATTCAAATGTTTTGGTCTGAGAAGATAAAAGAAACTGCAAAAGCAGCTGTTTCCATTACAGCTGCTGTAGCATAACTGTTATGCATTAACCCAGCAGTGAGGAACATGGTTTCCAAACGGTCTCATTATGATTACATCATGATTACATATTTTCCAGCTGGAGCAATGACTCAATGCATTAGGAGGTCCTTTGTTGCTGTCCAGGACTCATCGGGAAGCTTTTGGCTCACACTACAGTTGCACTACATACAATATGCATCAGTGGTGGTTTGAGTAATCAGGTCACAGTCTCACCGAGAGCTAGCCTTTGCGATCCAGCTGCCGAAGAGGAAAAGACTGATGCATTTGACGTTAAGGCCCCCTTCCGCAGCTGGGATTGCCGCTGCGGTAACCGAAGGAGGACACCCGGTGTTGCCTTTGTCTCCCGTCTGCGGCCACACCCAAGAAGAGCTGGGCGGGACCGTTTGGTCAGAACAGCAAGGGGAAGCACGTTAAGGAGCCTCTGTCACGAGGCCTCACTACCATGACTTCCCATACGAGTGCCCACTGGGCACCAGCTGGACACTGCCTTTGGACCTTGCACATTCACATCCTCATTTCTTACCTCCTCTTTATTCTTCCAACCTCCTTTAAAAAAACTTTTTTGTTCCTAATAAAATTATCCTTTTCCCGTAAGACATCGCTGCTTGTCTATGTGCCAGTGGTGCGCCCTGAGCAAAAGATCTTACAATTTGTACTAAATACACTGTAACTTTGGAAGATACCATCTAATCTAAACTCAAAAGATTCGTATGAGTCTCAGCTAAACTTTAAAATGCATTATTGCACAGAACAAAGGTTGTGGAATTTGCCCCAGAGTGCTTATATTATAAATTTATAACAACCAAAACCTACTGTAATTTACTTATATACACACACACAAAAAAAACATCCCTTTAAGTAGTCTTCTTCTGCGATTTGGCAGCACAAAATGTCAGTTTCAATATCTTAAAAAAATGAACGAATCTTGCAAATCATGCATATGAGTGACTGCATATCCTGCTAAATTTGTCTTGCATATGCTGTTAAACTTGCCCCTTTTCTGATGTTACAGTATCTCTACAAGCAGACAGCCAATGCAAAGCAAAAATGTAGCCTACATAAAAATATGTCTTTGTAATTTTCTTCTATTAAAGTATATTTTAAAAAAAAATTTTTTTAATCTTGTTTTTCGCTGTTTGGAAAAAAATATCGCTTTGAAATCTGATGGGATTTTATCGACCGCACAGTCGGGATGTCACAGTACAGAGTGAGCATGTTATATTTAACACAGTTTTGAGTCAGTCTGGATGAGGTGGTCATACATATTCACATCATGTCATTACCCCGACGATGGCCTTTGAAACAGTGGAAGGGTGACATTCTTTCATGCCTGTTCTATCTGGTTAAGATCAAATGTTACAAAAAGGGTGCTTGGAAACTGAACAGCACTTCAAGTAGCCTCTTTAGTGTTATAATGAGTGGCACGGTGCAATCACTGGGTTGTTGAAATAAAAACCACAGATTGTTTCCCCACCCCTATACACCCAAACAGAATATTCTACAACATGCGACACTGTATTTGGTATACTTATTTGTTTGTATATGTTTGTCACATCTAGTTCCTACAGTATGCCCTTACGCTTCCATAGCAGTATTTATACATCAGTACATTAGTACAGCAGTCATTTCCATGAGATCTGTTACAGTGTAGCAGAAGCTGTTCATTTTAATGCACCAGATGTGTTTCATTTGATTTTCATTCCAGCATGGTCACTGATATGTTAAACCGAGGCACGTGTACTAGCACACACAGCAGTCTCTTTCATTATGGCTTAGGAAGGGATCTACACCTCCATTTCTCTCCAGTCCTCTAGTGCCTCACTCTTCTTCCTCTCCACCTCTCTAATCACACCGATATCAGCAGCGGTAAAGGAATGCTAGATTGTTCCACTCCACTGTGTACGTCTGTGTGTACAAGATTGCGTGTGTGTGTGTGTGTGTGTGTGTGTGTGTGCGTGTGCGTGTTTGTGTGCACACTTGATATGAGATAGTGGTGAAACGACACCCAGGAGAGTGAATGCACAACTCACAATGGATGTCTTGTAGCTCTGCTACGTTTTTTAATGCAAAGCAGAGAGTTCCAGCCAAAGTATGTCATCATTTCTCTTTCCACAGTAATTCTTTTGCTAGTTTTTCCAACGGTATTTCCTGTAAATGTAGCTGCATCAAACTGAGGATGTCAATTACAGCAAGATGTGTCTTCACTTCTTCTTTTCAGCCCTGCATGCAGATCACAGGGCTTCTTTATTATTGATGTAAAGGGAAAGCCAAGGAAATAAATGTCTCAATTAAGACTTGCTTTAAAGCAACACAGATAAAAACAAACAAACAAATAAACCAAAAAAAAAAAAAAAACTGATTTCACTTCTGAATAATTTAGGCAATGTGTTTTACTTTCTAACACTGGTACTAATGTTACTAAGAAGGATAAAGCGCAATTAATAGTTATTCGGTACAAAAAGAGAAATTAATTATACTCTACAGGGTGTCTGAAAAGTCCGGAGCAAATGAAAGTAAAAGTGCGTACAGTATACTTAATATGGTATTTATCATTTGCAACACATGCTCTACATGTTCAGATTTAAGCTGTATGCATTTTCTCAGGCACTGCTCACGTTAAAGTATTAGGCACGTCTGTGTTTTGCTTTTACTTTATTGTCTATTTAGCCTTTTTTTTTTTTTTTACATAAATTATAAGTAAACTGAATTCACAGGAGACTTTTAAATAAATGTACATTAAAGTCTGCACTATTCTGAAAAACACTTGTTTGACTTTAAAATGAGTAAAAAGCTGTGATTCAGTTCATTCATTCATTCATTCATTTATCTTCTACACAGCCATACCCTGGGGTCACAGGGTCACGGGGGCCTGGAGCCTGGGGCACGAGGCAGAGAACACCCTGGACAGGATGCCAACCTATCGCAGGACACGCTCACACTTTGACAATTTGATAATGGCAGTTAACCTAATCTGCATGTCTTTGGACTGAGAGGAAACTGGAGCATCCGGAGGAAACCTACCAAGCACAGGGAGAACTGCAAACTCCATGCACACAGACCTGCGGCGGTAATCAAACCCTTGACCCTGCAGGTGTGAGGCCACAGTGCTAATCACTATACCACTGTTCCGCTCGCTATGATTTAGTTACCAGACTTAAATAATAATACTTTATTTAATACTTTATTTTTTTTTTCAGGACAACCTCCTAATTAATTAAGCCTTACTGTCTGACATGGTCAGGTTGCTCCAAGAAGATTTTTCTACTGTTGTAATCGGTTTAATACTAAATACTGAGCTGATATTAGCAAAAATGTGAATTGGATGTCTGAGGATATATACTGTGTGTGTGTGTGTGTGTATATATATATATATATATATATATATATATATATATATATATATATATATATATATATATATATATACACACATATAAAATTCTAGTAGCAAAGAAAAGTTGTGGTGCAGCGGGTAGCTTTGCCACCTCACAGCTCCAGGGTCCTCGGTTTGATCCTTAGCTATAGTTGTGTTCAGTGGGGAGTTTTTGTTCATGTTCTTCCTGTGTTTCCTCCCACCTGCCAAACCCATAATAAGATAAAATTGCCCCTAGGTAAGGATAAGTATGTGACCTGCAATGTTTTAAAGAACAAAATACTGGATAGGTATTGGTGTCAGTTGCAATTGTTTGAAAAAGGTTTTCGAAAAGGTTTTGGTAGATGTATTAACAAGAACAAAACATACTGTAGTATGAGTGTTTTAATAGGATAGTGTATTTAATGCCAGAATTGCGATGGCATTTCAAAACATATCCTGTATACTTCTTTTTTAAAAACAATTCATTTTTTGCCTCCTAGCATTATCCAACAATACAAAAATGGATGTACACTATAACATCTTGCTGGTGTGGTATTTGATAACCAGCAACTGCTGGCAGATACACCTAAAGAACTTTCTGAAATGTGCATTAATTGTGCACTTTCCTCACAGTACAGCTCCATAAAGCTTATTCCCTATTTATGTGCATGGCCTTGCACTCAGCCTGCGTGGGTGGTGAAGTTAAAATGGTGACATCAGCAGTCGCTAAGCAAGCGGCACTGAGTTTCATGGGAAATAATTAATTTAGCACAAGCCAGCTTGGAGGGCCACTAGGCTCATCCCTTTACCAGTGCTTGACTCCCAGCACTCGCTTCATTTGTCCTGTCCCTTTATTGATTAATTCATGGACCTTATTAAAATTGCAGAGGCTTGCCAAATCTCCTTAACTATTCTTGATCCTCTAGTTGATCTTTGTCCAGTAGCATGGCAAGTCGCTTGGCATGTGCATGGAAAGAAGAGAAAAGCTCTTTAAGGGACAATAAACCAGTGTAACCTCCGACAACAAACCACTCAAGTCTCAAGCATCATTATCCTTACTGAGGCTCATTGATCACAGATGAGGTTAGCCTGACGTCAACTGAAGGGCTTAATTATGTACCAGTATGACACAAGTATATTTCACAGTGGAACGCAGTAAATGCACGTCTGCTGTTAACTGTACACAATTACATTTGGAGAAAGCAGAGAGAGAACTGATTTTCTAACTATTGATAGTGGGTGAAGCCAGAAAGGCTTTTTGAGTGCTTGAGAAATTATAGACTGAGTGTTATTCGTTCACAATCGATTGCAAACGTCTATGCAAAGCAATATGCTGCAAAAAAAAAGAAAAAAAAATCTGATTTCTATAAAATATTACTCTTAAAAATTTTAACTGAAACATCATCCCAGTACACAAATATGTAATATTCTCCCCAAGGGTTGCTCAGGGTTTTAGAAATGTTTTTTTTTCTTTTGTATAAAACTTCCATTAGCAACTTACAACTCTCTGACAAAATGGCAGTTTTCAGCAGCTACTTTCCCCCACAAAGTCCTTACTTCTTTTCACCCACTGTTAAGGGTACAATTTTTCAGACAACTGCCTTTATCTGTTCATGCAGACCGCTGTAACCTTGTAGCAAAAAATGGAGAACACTCCTTGAACCAACGTGCCTTGCTAATAACTGTGCAACACAGTCACCAGCTATCCTCCATCATATGCCTGAGTCATCAACTCCTACGCTCAAGTATTAATATGAATCCATTCAAGAAATGGAATTGTGCAGGTTTATTTAATTCCCCCCTACCTCCTTCATTCTAATAGCCCTCAGTCCAGCTATCATTCTGCTACTCTTGTGAACCTTTGGCATGAGGAGGAAGGAGACTGAACATGGCCGTTCATGCTGAGCTCTAACCTCCAGCTAAACTAATGAGAACTGTCTCGCTGCAAACAATCTGCATTCATCATGCTTTATCTAAGGGGACTGCTGCCTCGAACACATGCAGAAGGGGAAAAAAATGGAAGAAACAGAGAAATAGTAGAGAGCCAAGATTTGTGTGTGTGATCTTAGGTTAAGGTTTAGAAGACTTGGTGGAGGGGGCTGTGCTCCTCAACAACCCAATACTCAGGGCAGCAACTCTCCATGCTGCAATACAGCATGTCACAGTCATCAATCATCTGCTTAGCAGAATTTCTCAGGCTGTTGCTGTTCGCCATCTGTTCAAACTCACAGCTGCTTACACACCCTGGTTCTGTTCACGATGGTAGGCCTGAGGCTGGCCTCAAGGGCATCGCATCTTAAGAGATGGAGAAACTGCATAGACAAACATAAAAGAGGAGGGAAAGTTGTTTGGATTAATGTGCTGGATTTATTAAGGGATTTTCATAAGGGAGTAGTGTTAGCAGCAGACAGGTTAATAAAATCAGCAGACAAATAATAGAAATCCATCATCAGTCAGGTAGCAAGGTCAGAATATGAAGAAAACACAGACGAGGGAATTTAAAGAAACTAATAAGCAATGGTTTTGTAATGCTACATTGGCACGGCAAATATACGATTTCTAACCAAAGCAACCACACAAAGCAAGACCAGGGTCATGTTCTTTGTCACCTAATGATGCATACCAAATCTGTATTTGTGATAACACCTCATAGGAACAAAAAAAAAGGCAAAAAAAACCAAACATTTTATTATTTTAATCTTTACAGATTTTTATGTGTTGCAACGAGATCAAGTAGAAATAAAAGTAAGACATCAGTTTAAGTGAGATATCAAATAGAAAAAGAATTGTTTTTCAGGATTGATTGATTGATTGATTAATTGATATCCGCATTTAATTCTGTAAAATACCATGCACTCCATGTTGACCATGCATTCCAGTTGGCTAACCATGATGCCATGAAAGAGCTTGTTATTTATTTTACTGGAAGAATAAGAGCTAATACTGTCTATATAGTGTTACACCAATCAATCATAAAACTATGACCACCTGTCTAATCCTGTCTAACTCCCCTTTTGCTGCTTAAACAGCCCTGACCCATCAAGGCATGGGCTCCACTAAACCTCTGAATGGGCTCTGTGGTATCTGGCACCAAGCCATCAGTAGCAGATCCTTTAATTACTGTAAGTTCAAGGTGGGGCCTCCATGGACCAGACTGGCTTTTCCAGCAGATACCAATGATGCTTGACTGGATTAAGATCTGGAGAATTTGGACACCAAGTCAACACCTTATACTTCTTGTTTCAATTCATTCTTGAAACATTTTTTTGCAATGTGGCAGGGTGCAATATCCTGCTGAAAGAGACCGCTGCCATCAGAGAATACTATTTCCAAAATAACATCCACATAAATGAAAGTACCTAAGGTTTCCTTGCAGAACATTGCCTGGAGCATCACACTGCCTCTGCTGGCTTGCTTTCTTCCCATAGTGCATCCAATCTTCCCATAGTGCGACTCTTCCCAAATTAAGTGACACATGCACCCGGTCATCTGCCGGATGTGAAAGAAAAACATGATTCACATGATTACTGCTCCGTGGGTCAGTTCCAATGCTCACATGCATATCTGAGGAGTTTAAGACTCACTGAATGGTCTGCAGCTACGCAGCCCAATGCACAACAAATTTAGATGTTCTGAGTGACTATTGGAATTAGCATGAACTTTTTCTGCAATTTGTGCTAAATTTGTTTTTTTTATTGCTGTTCTGTTCTATTGTACTTATGCTCTTCTATTTACTCCCTAGAGGCATCAATGAGCCTTAGCCACCCATGATCGTTTGCCTTGATTCACTGGATTTCCTTTCTTAGACCACTTTTTGTAGGTGGTTCCCAATGTAGACCGGGAACATCCAGCAAAATCAATACCGCAAGAGCAGCTTAAAATGCCTGTTTTGTTGTTAGTGTTATGTTTGATTTGTTACCACTAAATCATTGAACTACTTACCCATCCCCAGGCCTTTTATAAGATTTGCTCTTTTGATTTGCTGATAGTAGGACAAGAACAGGTAGACATATACTGTAGCATGAGAATTATTTGAAATGGTTATGTATTATTTTAACTGATTTTTTTTGTTATATAATTGTTGGTCCACCACCACTATCCCTACACACACAAAAAGAAAGAAACTCTTTGAGTTAGTACTGAAACAAAGGCAAAAAAGCAATTTTGTGCTTAAGGCAGGATTCTTGGTTTTTCTGAAAATAAACTTTTAAAAAATTCTTAAAACAAAATTTCTAAAAGCCTTTGGCAAACTCCAGTGTAAATAGATCTAATCCATCTCGTTGTTTTTTTAATCATGTTTGAATATTTTTTCCTGGGACAATCGAGACACCAGACAACAAGATTTTGTTTTAAAAAGAACATTTGCAAGTATCTGATCTAATCTTGTTGTGCTAACCTATTCCTGATCAGATGTGTGTTTATTGGCTTGTTTTGTTAGCAACAACTATGACATCTTAAAAACGAAAAATCTTGGATTATTTTGAATTAATAACAAAAGCCAGAGGAAAGGCTGCATACACACACAAAACAATGAACAATAACAGGAAACTAGACCTAAAAGAAAGGCAGCAAAGATGCAAACCAGAAAACAAAGAAGAAGAAAAAATAAAACCCCTAAACATTTTGAGAACAGCTGTGATTCTGGAAAACTAAATTTGTATATAATTCAATTTGAATAGTAATTCAGCATGAACAGGGATAGTGCTTGCTGGTGCACAGGATGTGTGTTATACTGCATATCAGATTGTTATTTCATGGGTGGATATTTTAATTGAAATTTATGAACTTTAATGTCCTGACATTTGTTAAAGATAAATAATACTGCACAAAAATTGGAGCTGTTCTTTGTGCCAGTAGTGTGGAAATTTAATTAGGTTTTAAAAGATGTAGGAGTTAGGAGCATTTCCCAAATGGCACATTATAATAATCGTTTGGCTGTTTGCTCCATGTTTCCCACTTGGATTTGACAAAAGATGAGCTCAGGTTAAGAGTGTATCAGCAATGTTTATACATGTTAGTCAATGACACTCGTGTCATGTTCTCAACAAATTTGTCAGGACCTCTTCATGATTATTATTATTATTATTTTAAATAATAATTTCTATGTCGGCAACCTTTTGACTTTTGAAACGAAATATCTAATTTCACTGTGACTTGTACAAAATGGAAGGCTTGATTCATAATGCGGAATCATTTCACGTAATCAGCTTAGTGTCTGTGACGACAATAGTGAATCAGTATCATAGTGTGAAGACATGTTGAAAGTACTTCAGGATGACTTTTATTGCCTCTTAGACAAGCATAAATCTTAGCTATGAAAGATGCTTTGCCTTTAATCCTGATTACATCTCCTATTTCGATGTTTGGATATGAGCTTAATTACTCACTTGAGGTAAGCATTTGCACCTGGGGAACACTTTTGGAGTGCCACGGCAGGTGTTCTGGCATAGAAGAGAAGCAGAGAAATCACAGCTGACCTCTGAATTCAGTACTGGTCTAAATAAATATTCTTGTTCTCATTTTAATGAACTGCGTTGAAAAGAGGAATATTCCCACAGCTGGGAGTAGTTTTGATATAGCTTTTACACAAGTTCCTCATGTCATGCAACCAGAAAAAAAAAGAATTCCCATTTGCAGTTTTCTGATCAAAGGAAACCACAGAATAGACCAGGCAGTATGAATGGATAAGATGATTAATAGTCATCATGTGTCTCACCAAAATCTTGTTTCTAAAACCAAGAATGTTGTTTTTAAAAGCAGATAGAAAAGCCTCCCCAAATTATTTTTTCATTTCCACCCTCACCTCACATTGCACTCTACTAAATTATAGATTTTGTCCTTGAAGAGACAAGCTGAAGCGAATGTGTAAGTAGTGGCGCCAGTGTGATTATTCCTCTTTGCAGGTCTCTATAATTGACATGATTTTCTTTTTGCCTGAAGGGACACTAAGCAGCGCCTTATCTGCACTGTGATGAACAGCCTGCAAATGTAAATTAATGAAAGGTACATCCTTTAAAGGTAATGCTGTGACTTACTTTGAACAATTCTGTTTTACTTCTTTTTTTTTTTTTTTACATTTCTTGCAATGATGATACACTTGAAGAAACAATGAATATTTACATGTATCGCAGCATAGATTTGTGTCCCCATAAATTATGTCCTTTTAAAATTACAATTTGCTGTTAAAAATGTTATGTCACTTTATAAATAGTACACCATGCAACAATAAATATATACTCCATGTTAGGCTGGTTATATTAAATAGGTTATACTGACTTCTTTGATTCCATGTCCACTTTATCTACTTAGGGTGAGGAATCCCATCATAGTTTGCACCATTTACATTGAACAATCATAGTCTGTGAATAATCACGATTTTTGCATGACAAACTGTTTTTTTTTTCTGATTAGGCAGTTGTATAATATCTTAAACATTAACATGAAAAAAAGTGAAATGTTTAAAATCGCCCGAATGGGACAAGCACAGCGAACAGTGGCTGGGTAGTGCGGGGTGTGGCAACCTACCACAGATCTTCAGATCCGAAAAACACTAGCATAGATCAATTAATAAACTAGATAAAACTTTAGTTTTATCTAAACTTCCATTTAGAAGCTTTTTCTAATAAAACTTGCTGTTTATCACACCTGGTGATGTTTCCACAGTCATCTTATTAACTGCGTTAAACGAGCCATTATCTCACACAGCCAGGTAGCCACACTGCAATTATGGTAGGCCATTAGGGTCAAACTTGGCCATATGATTAATTTGCATTAAAAAAATAGTAATGCAGTAAAATTTCTAAATTAATCACATGCGTTAATGAACTCATATTGACAGCCCTTTGTAAATACAACCTCAAAATATCAGAATATCAACCTTTAGCATTTATGCAGCTTGACATCCATTGAAACGATGTCTGCACACATGTACAGTGAAACCTTGGATTACGAGCATAATTCGTTCAGGAAGTGGGCTCGTATTCCAAAACACTCATAAACCAAATTTAATTTTCCAATAAGAAATAATGGAAACTTAAATTATTCATTCCACAGCCCAAAAAAATTAATACATAAAAATAATTTATACAAAATTAAAGTAAAAATAAAACAAATTAACCTGCACTTTACCTTTAAAAATATTACAAATAAATGCCGACAGATAAGCATTTCCGTTTATGCGTGCAGGCACTGTGTGTGTGTGCACACACACATTAACGGAAAGACTGTTTTATCAGAAAAAGGAACATTGCTAATGACACTCGCGTGAGCGCATACTAACGGAATCACTGCTGTTAAGTGAAAAACAAATAAACCTGCACTTTACCTTTAAAAAGAATCACAACAGAGCAGTGTTTAGGGCAGAGATTGTGCACCTGTATGTGTGTGGGAAGCCGAGGGGAGGAGAGGGTGGGAGGGGTTTCTGTAAAGGCAAGAGAGAGTGTGTGTGTGTTGGTGTTTGTGAAGAAGCACGCGAATTACGTGCTTGCACACACATAACGACTAACTACTGGCTGATACAGAGAGGGAGAGAAAAAATAGATCTTTACCCTCTAATGAGACTTGCTTTTGCTTTATACGCGCGCACATGTGTGTTATAAGAAACAGTACAAAACAGCACAAAATAAAATGTGTTTTACGCGCACACACGTGATTACAGTGTTATAGTAAACAGTACACGCGTGCACGGATGGTAAGTATACCAGTAAGAGACGAGCACTAAGACCCAGCAGGGAAGATGATTACCCACAATTCCGCAGCGCAAGAGAGAGAAAAAACGTTGGCTCAGTTGTAATCACGTGACGCTCGGCGACTAAACAAGAAGCGCATGCGTTAAACATGACACTCGGTACTCGTAAACCAAGACTTGCTCATTTTTCAAGTCAAAATAAATTAAAATTACTTGCTCGTCTTGCGAAACACTCACAAACCGCGTTACTCACAATCTGAGGTTTCACTGCATATCTGTTCAATCCAATTAAATTTTATTTGTATAGCGCTTTAACAATTGTCATTGCCGCAAAGCAGCTTTACCAAAATAATTATTCAATCAAAAGAAATATTTAAGTTTGTATGAAATGTGAATTTGTATGAATCAAAATGGTCAGATAGTCCCTGATGAGCAAGCCGAGGACGACAGTGGCAAGGAAAAACTCCCTGAGTTGGCAATAGGAAGAAACCTTGAGAGGAACCAGACTCAACAGAGAATTCATCCTCATTTGGGTGAAACAGAGAGTAGGAATTGATCTGGTGTGGTGGCAGGCAGTTCAGCATAACAGTTGATGTTAATTGGTGTTAATATGGAGTCCAGGTAGTTACTTGAGGTTCAGGTAGACTAGTAGGAAATTCTAGTCCTGGGGCCTCATGTACAAAGACTTGCGTTGAATTCATACTAAAACATTGCGTACGGACAAAGCTGTAAATGTGCGTACGCAGTAAAAAAATCTGATGTATGAAACACTGCATACGCGGAATCCTACGCATATTCTCTTTGTACATCCGAATTAACGTGAAATTGAGCGCACATGCACGAGCGCAAAACCCCTCCCTGCCTCCTCCTCCATATAAGTATGTTAATGACTCCACTTTGGCATACCCAAACGAAAAAGCAATGGCAAAAACGAGCAAGAAGAGAAATTTAACAGAATGTGAATTGGAGGTGCTCCTATCGGCGGTAGACCGGAGAAAAACTGTGTTATTTGCACGTTTGTCCTTCGGAATTAATAACAAAAAAAAAAAAAAAAACTTAGCTGGAATAATATCTTTAAATACATCACTCACTAAGAAGCCCCTCATCGCGCACCCTGCCACCCTGGAGCCTCATCCCAACCATGCTGTTTGTGAGGATGAATGAATCATGGGTTGACCCAGGCCACCTTGCCACAATATTTGTTAGGGGCATTTAAGCATCACATATTATTTGCACATTTATTAATTGGAAATGTTTCCGATTCACGTATGCAAATTCGTCTTTAGATGGCGCCTTTATAGCAATGTGCATGCAGTCGATCGCTCCGATTACATTAGGAAAACCGACGATCGCTGCAAATTGCGCTTTAATGTTTGGCTGGTCAACTGCATGGTATGGAAACCTTATATACCTGCTAGACATGCGGATAATCCTGTCCCATACAGCTGACATTGCACGGCTCAAAAACGACTGGCTTAACCCCGAGTGGTCTGCCAGTTCCCTTTGGAAAGAACCAGTTGCCAGGAAACCAAGCGTTGTCAGCACCTGTAAGGGAACGGGTATTGCGTGTCTCCTCGCTGTCTCTTTTTCCAAATTTGGACCCACCTCAGCACAGAGCTCCAAGAGGATAGCTCTTGGAAATCTAAAACGGCTAATAAGCCAGTCATCATCGTGGGCCAGAAAATCACTGTGATCACTAAAAACGAGTTCCCTTCGGATTCGGCCACTGACAATGTCCTCTAATAAAGCCAACACTGCCATTGCCATAGACTAAGGGTTGTATACATTTGCAAATGCTTTTATATGTTATAAATCACATAATTGGTAGAAAAATATTGTGTCAATTAACCCATTTTATCAATTATAAATTAATAGCAATGTTTTTCACATGTGTTGGTGCGATACTTTGTAGTGTGCAATTTAACATAATTGCCTCTAGGAGTCACCAACGGAAATAAAACAAACACACACAAGAAATACACATACGCCAGACATGAAGTTGCCGTGGAAGAACGCACATTCTCACGTTAATTTTACTGTTAGTAAATCCGACCGTAAGCGTGAAAACTGGCGTAAGCAAAGTTTTTGTGCGTACGCAGCGTTGATACATGAGGCCCCTGAACTATTGAGCGACTGCAGCCAAGTCAAGTCTTCAGAGAAACAGCAGTCAACATCAGTCGAGGCCAGAACTGTTTTCATGGTAGAGTGAAACATCCCCGGACACCAGACGCATCCCAAAGAGACACACGGAGCATCCATGTGACGAGATCTCCAACCAAAAGCGGAGCACCAGGATGAGTGTGAGAGGTCCAGAGGGCAGAGGGAGTCTGGATCACTGGCAGCTCAGGAACAACATGTGTAGCTCGACAGAGAGAGGTACAGTAAAGAGAGAGGGGGGAGAGAAAACAGGATAGGTGAGAGCAGAAGAGCAGAGATAACAGTTAGGTATGGTCACAGTCACATAATGTATAAGGTGAATTTATATTTAGTGCAAACAGGAACTCCAGCAGGACTAACAGCACAACTTAAAAGGAAATCCAGAAGGAAACACAGACATGAGGGCTCCCTGAGATGTAAGGCAACCAATTAACTCCCCGTCAACAAACCTGAGTGATAAACGAGAGTGGGGAAGACAGCATCTTAACAAACCAGTTCACCATAATACTCTATGTCCATGAGTCCCAGAGATCTGCTCCTTTACCTAAGGCAAATCTATTTACAATAATGCTTGGCTAAATAAATAGTTTTTAGTTTTTTTTTTTAAGTCTTGACTTAAACACTGAGACTGTGTCCGACTCCCGAACACTATTTGGAAGGCTATTCCATAACTTTGGGGCTTTGTAAGAAAAAGCTCTGCCCCCTGCTGTAGTTTTCATAATACGCGGTACTGACAAGCAGCCTGCATCCTTTAATCGAAGTAGGCGTGGCAGATCGTAATACACTAGCAGTTCACTTAGATACTGCGGCGCGAGACCATTTAATGCTTTATATGTCAAAAATAGTGTTTTAAAGTCGATGCGGAATTTCACAAGGAGCCTATGAAGTAAAGACAAGATAGGAGTGATGTGCTCTTATCTTCTGGTTCTAGTGAGGACTCTCGCTGCTGCATTCTGGACTAATTAAAGCTTGTTTATGCACCTAGTTGAACAACCAGACAGTAATGCGTTACAATAGTGCAACCTAGGGATGATAAAAGTATGAACTAGTTTTTCTGCATTGTTTAGTGCCAATATTTTCCTTAACTTGGCAATATTTCTGAGGTAAATGAATGCTACTCTGGTGATATAGTCTACATGAGCTTCAAATGAAAGACTAGAATCTATAATCACACATAGGTTTTTTAATGTTGCCTTTGATGGAACAGAAATGCCATCTAAAGTTATAGTGTGATCTAAAATATTGCTTCTAGCTGCATGCGGTCCTATGACTAGAACTTCTGTCTTATCAGGATTAAGCAGAAGGAAGTTGATTTGCATCCAGTCTCTTATATCCTTTACGCATTGCTCAACTTTAACAAGCTAGTTTTTCTCTTCTGGTTTTGCTGAGACGTATAACTGTGTGTTGTCAGCATAACAATGAAAATAAATATCATGAGTTATGTTGCCCAAAGGCAGCATGTAAAGGGAAAAAAGCAGTGGCCTTGAAACCGAACCCTGTGGAACATCAAACTCCACTAGAGAACATGCAGAATAATCACCATTCAAATCTACATACTGATCAAATCCTATTTTGACAAGGATTGGTCAAATAGGATCTGAGCCAGGAGAGGGCTGTTCCCTTATTTCTTACCTTGTTTTCCAATCTGTGAATGAGAATACTATGATCAATGGTGTCAAAAGCTGCACTGAGGTCGAGTTACACAAGCATAGTGATGCAACCCTGGTCAAAGGGCAATAAGAGGTCATTTACTACTTTAACTAGCGCTGTCTCTGTGCTGTGATGAGGCCTTAATCCTTACCGATACAGCTCCTGTATGCTACTTATATGTAGATATGAGCATAGCTGCTCCGCTACTATCTTTTCCAGAACATATCTATCTTCCATTAAGTTTAGAGTTCAGAAAGGCGATGAAAACACCAGCTTCCCGCACACATTGTAGTACAGCGCTATGTTGGGAGGAATAAAGGCACTGCACATCAATACAAAAACATCATTCCAACTGTGAAGCATGGTGAAGAGAGCACTGAGGCTGGCTTCCCCACTGCTTGGACAGTTTGCAATTATTGAGGGAACATTGAATACAAAAACTGTACTTAAAAATTTCAGAGGCAAACCTCTAGGCAGCTGTCTGAATACAGAGAAGAAAATCAACAACAGAATGGTTTAAAAATAATAAATTCATGATCTGGCATGACCCACGAGCCAAACAAGACTGTTTATGCAAGAAATCCCATGAATATTTTAGAAGTGAAACAGTGTAATAGGGAAGAATGGGCGAACATTTCTTCTCATTGTTGTGCAAATCTGATCAGCAGCAAGGGAAATGTTGACAGGGATAACTTGCACTAGAAACTTAAGACTTTTAATTTGTGTTTAAAGAGAAATTGCTTTTTCTAATCATAGTATTTTAAACTTGTCCTAAACTCTTTTACTCTTTTCAGTAAGATTTTAGCTTTAACCAGTCAGTTGGATATCCCTGTGTTACTCTATAATATGTTTAAGTAATCGTGATGCAACCCTGCCAATATAATTTTAATTGCACGTCCTATTAAAATGCTGCCTGGATTTCAATTATGTACATGCATTAGCGTTTCATTCAAAGCCTTAGGAGAAATATAAGTTAACTTTTATTTAATGACATGTAATTCATGTAAATGAACTTCACTTATGCCATTGCCTATAAAAAAAACTTAATTAGCATGTGTCTCAGCCCTGCCCTTGATGCACTGGCACAATTAAATATTAAGATTTTTTTTTTTCCTGGTTATGATTGTTTTACAGCTCTGTGTAGAAATTAGACTACACAATTACAATTTGAATATTATTCAGGGCGGATGAAAGTCTGGATTCATACATTAAAACCCGAAACTAACAGAAGATCAGAAAGCACATATCTGCTGCATATCTAAAACCCCATATAACAACTACCAATGGGACGCAAGTCATATCCATGGAGGCGCCACCCCTGCAACCCACAGCACCCATAGGATCTGCTGTAAACTTCCTGATGCCAGACACCACGGCACACCTTAAGAAGCTCTGTGGAGAGACAGTCTACAGGGCCAGAGCCACACGGTGCCACAAACGAAGCTTAAAACTTAGATGGTTCTAATGGTAATGGTTTTAATGTTATGGCTAATGAGTGTATTTATATACGCAAAAACGCCAATTGATCTAGATCTATACTTTTGGCAAACCCTATATATATATATATATATATATATATATATATATATATATATATATATATATATATTTATATATATATGAATCATGTAGAGTGATGAAGAGGAAATGTCTTACAGCTGTAAGTGTTGTTCACTTTGTTCACATCATCTTATGATGCAAATGTCTTACCAAACTCAATTTGTATTCTTGATTTTTCATCCAACTTTCATTGAAAATCCAGAGATAACGCACTGGATAATTTAACAACAAGCTGATGAGAAATGTTCTGCTTATCTTGACTGGTCCAAAAAAAAATGTTTCACTTAGCATGCAATAATTGACTTTTCATGGTAAATTCACATCCTGTCATGTAGTGTAGACACAGGAGATTAATACAACATGGCCAAAAAAAAATAAAAAAAAAACTTTTGTATCCTGAATGATTCCAACAAACCTTTAAGAAACAAGGTAGCGCTCCTCGTAAAATGTGAATACAGCGCATAAACACAGTTAAGCTTTCTGTCATTTAGTTAGATTCGTAATGTTTTGTTTGCGATGAAAAATGTGCTGTGTATCAAAGTGACCATAGATCCCTAGCTGCCACACATGGATTTCATCTCATAACAAGCTCAAATATGTGTCTCATCAGCGATGGCTCACGCCACTCTGAGGATCTGGTTATTCTGCTGGGCAAAGATGAGCTCCCTTTCCTAAATCAGGAGACACAGTAGCTTCATAATTAGATTTGCTTTCCATGCAGCTTAGGCACATTCAATCTAATCTATTTATGCATTCCCTTTTTCAGGCTTCATTGAGATTCTATTGCTTCATATTTGCACATCGGCTGTCAAAAAGGCGCCTTCTTTTTCCTAACAATTTGGAACTCATTTTGTCGGCCAAGATGGGCAATGATTGTCCAATAGTAGTGTGAATGTAGTGTGCTGGAACCTCTGATGCTTTTCATTTGATGTAATTCTTGGATGGATAGGGATTTAGAGGGAGCACACATAATCACACGTATGACAGTCATGACTTCTTGCTAATATATAACGTGGGTCAAACTGCTGTGTTCCTTTTCTTATAAGCGTCTTTGGCATATTTAACACTACGGAGTTAACCATTATTGGTTTTAAATAGTCTTTGAACGGATCTTGAAATATGGGGAAGGTAGACAATGCAGAATGGGTTTGATTAAAGCAAAACTGCAACCTAAAAGCTCTGCATTTAAACATCAGAAAATGCAGCTACAGTCAAGTTATTTGTGAAAGTATAATGGCTTTTAAAATACAGATGTAAACAAACAATCCAAATTATTTTTGTGTTTTAATGTCTTGTATTATAGATTTCTCTTGTGTGCAGAAATCAATAATATTTAATGCCGTAACAATCAGACTTCAAAACAATTTTTCATTTTCTCTTATAAGGTCATTAAGAAGTTACACTGAAACACTCTAATTATCCAATATAAACTGAATGGCATTGCTCAAACCTTCATAGCTTCTTTTCTTTACACTTGTAGTAGCACTAGATGAACTGTCATTAGCGAAATTCATCTTTTTGACTGTAATGAAATCAGAATAAAAAAAAACGTATGGCTTGGCGCCTAGGTGCTTGAGGAATGAGATATTCCTTTAATAACTAAATCAATTCTTTTAATAACATATTACCAGCACACTAGAGGGCTTATGTCCTCATTAAAAATGGTGAAAGAAATATGAATCAACCTTAAATTACACAATTAACCCTTACTCCATATAATTAATGTGTGAATGTATGCATGCATTAATTATACTGTATGGACTTAAAGTTAATGCGTGCATGTATGCGTTAGCCAGATACCCAAGCCTGTTTACTGGTGCACTACACTTCTAAGAATAAAACAGCATGTCTTATCTTTTTTAAATTGACTAGCTTGATTATTTTCCCCATATCTTAATTATGACCCAGTCCCAGCTGAAGAGAAGCAGCCTCATTGCATGCTACCAGCACCATGCTTTACATAAGTATGGTGTTGTGTCTAGTATTTGTGCCAAACATACAGTACATTCTTTAGAATTTTGTTCAAAGCTGTATAGCTAGGTTGCAAATACTTTAGTAGTATGTTCAGTTGGGTGGTTGGGGTGATCCTTTTTACGTAGGTGGACTTGTATGTTTTGTTTTTGTGTGTGGCTTAGATGTGTGAAGAATACAAGAGGTAGTTATTACATACAGAAGGTGAGCAGTGCTACTTACCAGATATTTCTGTATTAGTATTGTTGTAGGTCTCTTAGCAATTTTTATGCTTATGTCAAGCTGATTTTTGGGAATACCACTCGATGTCCTTTATGATGTTTCATGGTCGTTGCTCACTCACTCTTTCATCGTCTATACCACTTTATCCCATGGGTCCTGGAGCCTATCTAAGGACACCTAGAACATGCAAACTACATCCCCAGAGACCCTGAGGTGAAAATTGGACCCAGTCCCTGGAGGTGCAAGGCGACAGTGCTAATCACCAAGCTATAGTACCATGCCGCCATGTTTAATGGTCCTGCTGATATAAAAAAACAACAACAATGAAATTCTGATTTTTTTTTTTTTGTAAATTCTTTGTGGACCAAAGTATAAGTAATTTAGTTTTAACAAGAATAAAGTTCAATAAATCTTACTACTGATCATTATTTGGAATTAATCAGAATCACTTAATTGATGGCAGGCCCAAGATGGTTATTTCTAGGTTTTATTTTTTGGATATAAGAAATATTTTCAGCTCTTTTGCGGTTACCTCAGCTAAATGAAATGCAGCTTACATTTCCAACCTATTATATTACACCAAGTTAATTATACAGGACGCATGGCTAATAAAAGAATTTAATTACTCATGAAATGCAGGGCATAGTGTGAGTTGCAAGGAAACTGTCTAATTAATCTGCATAGCTTTGACTTTAGGCATGCTGCTTGCGATTGCTGATGGGTTTGTCGTCGCTGAGACCTTGAGGGTCATACCCTGTCCACTATACTCAAATTCTTGTCTAGTTAACGAACTGGCAGAAGTCATTATGTGCAGCATGTTAAGTGGCAACATTTCATGTGACTAAGCTTACTTGATGGTAAGGGTAGCAGTCTAATGGCCAAAATCCCCAATTACTTTTCACCCAGGCCAAAGTCTGTGGATTATTGCATAATGAACTGTTGAACACAACAAAATACTACAATTTCCTACTTTAAAACAATACAGATCATTCACATTTTCCAGAGCAGGATGCCATCTTAAAGAATCAATCAACTGATCAATCGATTGATCGATTGATCAGAGATAAATAAATAATAGTAACACTTAGTCACCCTACAAATTCAATCTTAAGACTTTTAGGTAAATATATCTAACTATTTTAACAAACTATACTTGAACACCAGAAGGTTTTAGAATCTTTAAAAATAATAATAATAAACACAAAAAAACAACAGCAAGCAATGAATATTTGAATAAAATTACACAGAAATGTCTGATCATTTCTATGTATTATGACTTTGTATGACCACATATTTAAGCAATGAAATACGTTTACAATGTATCCCAATGGTATGGTATTTGGGAATGATATGGTTTAGTGAAGCACATGATATGAATCAGTGGCGGCCGGCCCATAGGGGGCGCTGGGGCACCGCCCTCCCTGATAAGAGGGGCTAAAAATGTAAAATATATTTTTTACAAATTAATTTTTTTAATTCGGTTTACCCACCAGTATGTGCCTACGTGCGATATGAATAACATATACAACATTTCCCACCTAGTGACATTCATTCAACAGTGAATTTCCACAGACAGACTTGTATCGTTTCTGTCATGGGGCGCTGAGAAAAAGCGCCCCTGAGTGCAGCCAAATAGCCAGTCATGTAGCTGTTGCTAGGGTAAATTAATAAATATGCAGCCAATCAGTTTCTCAGAATTTTATGGTCTTGGGGCGCTGGAAATTCTGCCCCAAGCCGCAGAAAATACCGCGAGATTTAAGTTTTTTTTTTCTTTTGAGGCGCGGCCAATCAGAGAGAGGTGAGATCGGTGAGATCCTTATTAATATACCCGTTTTAGACTGTTGTGTTAAATTGCATTTTTAAAACTGTTTTTCTTTGTGTGAACCACTTTGAGATGCAACTTTGCTTGAAAGGTGATCCAGCTGATCATACCCTTTGATGTTGATTATTGTATTTGATACTCTCTTAAGAATCTCTTAAGTATTATACAATGGAAATTTGTTCATTTACTTTATCTGTGAAACTGGTGATTTTGAGGAGGAGATTAAATCATTACTGTTAATTGTAATCATCGTCTGACTGTTGATTTTAATTCTTATATTGGACTAAGCAAAGAAATATTTTGTCACATCAGCCCCACCAGGAAAAATTTTCACCAGCCGCCACTGATATGAACCCAGGTAACCATAGCGCAAATCATGAAGTATTTTACAGGCCAGATTGTAGTAATAGACAGGTGCATACTATATTCATCTCCAGTAACTGTTTTATCCTGCTCAGGATTGCAGTGGATCCATAGCCTATTTAGGGAATACTGGGTTTGAGGTGGGAGTCTGGAGGGGATCCCTTTCTTTTGCAGGGCACCATGCACACACACATTTACACCTAGAAGCATAGCCAATTTACCCATCTGTATGTTTTGGGAGGTGGGAGGAAACCAGGGAAACCACTCATGTGGACATCAAGAGAAGATGTGAAACTCCACATAGACAGTAATCCAAGTTTAAAATGGAATTAAGAACTGTGGAGTTCTGTGTGGGTTGTTAAATTGACTGTACAGTAAGATGATATTGCCTTTATAAGTATAGCAAACTACATAACATTATACATTTACCAATTACATAAAGGATATGCAGCATATAAATTGGAGTTTTAAATGTTAGTGTGCATAATGTCTCTTTGATTGTCTTTTATAAGCATTTACTTATTTTACCTTATGGTTTAAACATTGCCATTACAGTTAAGTTTATTGTTATTGACATTCAATTACCATAAATGTCAATTAAATGTCATTGAATGTCATCTTGTTACTTATTATAAAACTAAGTGCTTTTGTTGTTTTTTTATGTAATTTAGCAAACAATATGTGATCAAATCAGAAAACAGTATTATTAACAGGAGAAATTTGTTCTGTGTACTTAGAACTTAGTACTTAGAAGGAGACCAAATGTGTTTCATTTGTAATGAAATAGTCACTGCAGCAGGCTGTAAAATGGTCATACGTTACTGCAGTCATTTGAGTAGGAGCCATTTTGTATTGGCGCATGTTCCTGGCTCCTGGCTTACAGACATTCCAGTGATACCTACTGAGAAAACTGAAGCTGCTGGCAATTGTTAGTCCTCATCAGTCAGGGAAGAAGCTAATAATGTCTCCAGGGTAAAACTGTCTTCCGGCTAAACCCTAGAGCTCAGCTCTTTATCTTCTAAGCTTCCCTCTGTTTCCTGTAAAAAATAAAATAAAAAAAACCTTCTATGTGACATGCTGGACATCCCAAATTCTAAACATATGGTTGTGTTTTTAGTTGCAGATTTTGTTGAACATTGCTAAGGTTACTGAGACAAGCAATTTGCGTCTAGAACTAGATTAGTGCTAAAAAGTAAAGATTATTGCTATGTGGATGGTCTGCAACGGTGCTTTTGCATTATCAAATCCTCTGTTGTGACCTTAGACCTTTCTTACCTGTGGACTGAATAGCAATTATGCTACTGTGTCCTCACACATGACCCTTTCTTGGTTTGTTCCCTCATTAGTAGCTCTATTTCCAAGAGGATCTCCATTAGTAATATCTTTTCCCTTGCTCTCGCTCTCTCTCTATCTGTCTCTCTCTCCCCTGTGTTGTTTTTGTTTTTAGGTTCTTATTCTTATATCTTTTTCTTTTCTCTCAAACAGGCTCTTCCAACATTAAACTTTTCCCCCCTTATCACACCCTCTGGATATACACATACTCACCCAGACAGCCTACACATTGTATATTCCATGTGGTTTAGCCTAGGCTAGAAGATATCCCTCTACTGCTGAGCCAATTTGGATTTAAATTGGATATCCTTCTCCCAAGGTCTTTCAGCATGCCCTTAGTAAAATTTCCTAAAGAGAAAGGTTAGACCAGAGTAGCAATCCCATAAATAGTGGATTTCTGAAGAGGCATAAAATGTACCCTAGTAATAATGCAGTATGGTAATAATGTAGTGACGGAGTGATGGATATTTTGTTCATCATTTGACCGTGTTTGTTGTTTGTTAAAACTGCAATCTATAATAATGTACTGTTCTCATGTTATTTCTGCTAGATGTTCTATCTAGCCACCTTTGCAAACTACCATGCTGCATATTTCGACATTTTTAGCTCATGCATGAGGTGCTACAAGGACAAAGACAAATTTAAGACAGATATTCCCCATGACTCAGTAAAGTGCATCCTTTAAATCTGTCTGCTTGTTCATCAGGTCTAGTTCCTAACATGATCTCCAAACTAGGATCTGCAATTATCTCATTCAGACACAACCAACTGAACAATTGCACAATTAATCTAGATGCTACCTGTGACACTCCAATGCTACATGATGCAATTCAAACCAAATTACACCAATTAGAGGCAGGTGACAGTGCTCGCCATGCTTACTCAGTCTTCCTCCTCTAATTATGTATTTTTGGCATGTAATTTGTTGTAATTGAAAATGTCAGGGATAAATGTGACCCACAAACAAAGTGTGGCTAATTGTTGTTGCATCATACAATGGCTTCCATGAGAAAGAAATTAGACATGGATGAAGTGCTTACCCAACAGAATATTACAGGGAAGACATACTGAAAGCGGGATCACGGTGACTGAAATATCAGTCTGCTCGAAAAGTTTCATTGGTATTGTAAAAGTGAAAATATTTGTCACTATTTTTTCAAAATTTCAACCACAGCTATTCATGATGAGAAAACCAGACCAGCTTTTAAAGTCTAAAAACAGTATTTTTGACATGATGTTGTACTTTCCTACAGGTTCAATCAGAAGTGAAGTAAGCCAGCTGGAATCCTGTGATTGAGGACAAGTGAAACAGGTGCTGGCCTATTTTCCAGTATATGTACAGTAACACAATGTCACATCCACAGATGGTCTCATCTCTCCTTAGTCATTCTGCAGGTAAATGTAGATGCCCATTATTTAATCCAGTGCTCCAACAGGCATGTAATTACCGCAGGGTCTGCAGAGAGCCTCAGTGAACTTGACAACACGCAGAGCAGATAAAGACACAATACTCAAGCAGAAAACTGCAGAACTGTATGTACATAGAATACACATTACCAGTTCTATAGTAATACATACGGAGGCCTCATTATGTGGTGTAGGATCATGCATTTGTGTTAAAAAAAAAAAAAGAGACGAGGCTTCATTTTTCTTTTTATGAATGTAATGTCCCCAGTTTGTCTGGTCATTAATTTTCCATAGCTCTGGCATTCATTGTAATGTATTTTATATACATGTTCAAGAACAATGTGTAGTAAGACTTTGTGGGAAATCTCCCGAAGCAGAAGTAGACACTAAATACTATGTAAGATTTCCTTGTGTCTCATTTCTGATTACTGTGGCAAACTGAATTTTGTCAGTGCAATAAATATCCTCTTCAAGTTTCCCAAGAGCAATACAAATCTGCCAAGATTGCTAACAAGAAAATCCTAACAATTGTACCCCCAAAATTATAGTACAAGTCAGTGGATATGATATCTTAACAGCATAACTTAAAAAAAACCCATGTAAAGCCTTGTCAAACATGCAGGTCAGGACACAAGTTCATGTTGACAGAACTTTATGTTTCTTATCAAAGTAAACAAGAACATAAGGTGGAATAATAAACAGGATGCAGTCAGTGATCAAGTGGTTAACCAACAACAGAAGAGATCAGGACAAAAATAACATGAATGAGATTCAATAAACCAGAAAGATTGTGACACAAAGAATTGCTCAGTATTAATTGTACTGATTGGGCCAGGGGCAGCTTAGTGGTATTGGACTACTGATTAAAAGATCCCAGGTTCAAACCCCAGCACAACCAATTTGCCACCAATGGGCCCTTGAGCAAGGCCCTTAACCCTCAACTGGTCAAATGTATATAAAAAGATATAAGTTGCTCTGGTTAATGCCACATATGTAAATGTACTTACTGTAAAACAAAGAAACAGAAGTACTTAAAGAGAGATAATAATCAGGGTCAAACGCAAAACAGTTGAAAGTAATTGTAACACACTAGGGAGACAACCAACGGTGAGACATACTGCCGGAATAGACAAGACATAACCCAAAACAAAAGCACATGGCAATGCAAACAAACACTAGAAAATGTGGAAATAGACGCCATGGTGCTGCAAGCTGCTATGCATGCTGAGAGTCACCGCATGCAGCACTTGTTGCAAAGGGGAAAACTGTTATGCTGTGTAGCATATTAAACTGTCTATATCTATAATGGAGGTTTGTTAATTGACATTTCTTTGGAGATAAGATTTGTTAAGTTTGTTGCACACGACCATGAGTACAGTATATTTTTCCACTTATATTCAGTTGCACTCATAATTATTCATCCCCCATTGAAAATGATTTTTTTGGCCAAAATTTCTAACTTGCAGCTGTTTGTAATAAAAGCAGTGGACAAGAGCAATTTAAATAGCGCAGCACAACTAATATACCAAGTGATTTCTCCAAATTCAACACAAATGGTCCATTTTAATGAATATTTCAGTCTCAGAATTATTTAAACCATTGAATAAAATCCCTCATTAAAGCACAAATTTGTGAATTAGGTCTTGTCTCAAGCACAGATTAGATGCCTTAGGTGTACTTGATTTAGAAGACATAAAATACCTGGACTTTCTAGAGATGTTTGTGTGTTGAATAAGTCAAAAGCGTTGCCCATATCGTTAAGAGAAGAGATCATTGGCTTGTACAAACAAAGACAAGCATATAAAAAATAGCAAAGGCACTAAACGGTACTAGAAATACAGTAGGAAGCCTATTTCACAAGTTCAAAGTTAAAAGGAAGAGAAAGCTATCACCTACTGCTATCAGACTTCTGAGGAGCTAAGTGTTGAAAAAATCTTGTTTAGGCACTAAAGTTTCACACTGCACTATAAAGTGCATACTGAACACTAAGAGTCACTCCAAGACGTACCCTGATACTGACCAAGGAACACAAGGAAAGTTCGCACCAATGCCAAAAACCATATATAAATAACACAAAAGTTCAGAAATTCTGTTTTATGGACTGATGAAACAAATCCTAAACATTTTAGATCTATGAATAAGCCATATGTTTGGAGCAGATACAATGAAGCATATGGAGAAAAGTGCACCCTGCCTACAGTGAAGCATGGTGGCTCGGTGATGTTTCTCTGGCACTGAAAACCAGCAGCATATAAAAGGAAAGATTGAATCAATCAAGTATCCTTAAAGAAAACATCATGCTGACTGTGAGGAAGCTGAAACTTTGGTTTGATTGGACCTTCCAACAGGACAATGACTAAAAAATGCTAAAAAGCAGTTGCAGCATGCAACCCCAAGAAGCTTACTGTACTAGAGGCCATGAGGAATGGGCGTAAATCTCTCAAAAGCACTGCCAGAAGCTAGTGTCTGGTTATACATCATGTTTGCAGCAGGTCGTAATACAGTAGCTAAGGAGGCTCTATTAAGTACTGAAGATCTTTCTCATCAAAGGGTTAAATAATTTTGATACTGCAGTAAATTTGTTTTGTCTTTGGAGAAATCACTTGTTACAGTACATTAGTTGTGTTGAGCTTTTTAAATTGATCTTGTTTTATCAATTTTTTTCTTTTACAAACAGCTGCAAGTTTTTGGCAAAAACCAATTTTCAGGTTGAATAAGTTTTGAGTACATCTGTACAGTATAAACTTGATTACCAAAATAGTTAAAAAACAAACAAACGAATATTTATATTTGGTTAATATTACAGTCTTTAATTTAATTACAGCATTAGAGTATTCTGTATGTTGTTGACAGAAAATAATACATTTCCAAAGCATCTATTATTGAATAACCTGTCTATTTATAAAGATATGCCGAAGGTTTTTGCTCCTAATTAAAACAACACCAATTACATTCCAGCTTCTTGCATAGTTGCATTTCTTATATCTTATTTTTTATTGATAGTTTTTTTTTTCACAGTCTAGGGAATTAGATTAAAAGTTTAATTTAATTTTATTTTAAACAGCTCTACAGTGGTGTGAAAAACTATTTGCCCCCTTCCTGATTTCTTATTCTTTTGCATGTTTGTCACACAAAATGTTTTTGACCATCAAACACATTTAACTATTAGTCAAAGATAACACAAGTAAACACAAATTGCAGTTTTTAAATTATGGTTTTTATTATTTAGGGAGAAAACAAATCCAAACCTACATGGCCCTGTGTGAAAAAGTGATTGCCCCCCTTGTTAAAAAATAACTTAACTGTGGTTTATCACACCTGAGTTCAATTTCTGTAGTCACCAGGCCTGATTACTGCCACACCTGTGGAGCTACCTGACACAAAGAAGTAGACCAAAAGCACCTCAAAAGCTAGACATCATGCCAAGATCCAAAGAAATTCAGGAACAAATGAGAACAAAAGTAATTGAGATCTATCAGTCTGGTAAAGGTTATAAAGCCATTTCTAAAGCTTTGGGACTCCAGTGAACCACAGTGAGAGCCATTATCCACAAATGGCAAAAACATGGAACAGTGGTGAACCTTCCCAGGAGTGGCCGGCCGACCAAAATTACCCCAAGAGCGCAGAGACAACTCATCCGAGATGCCACAAAAGACCCCAGGACAACATCTAAAGAACTGCAGGCCTCACTTGCCTCAATTAAGGTCAGTGTTCATGACTCCACCATAAGAAAAAGACTGGGCAAAAATGGCCTGCATGGCAGATTTCCATGGCGCAAACCACTTTTAAGCAAAAAGAACATTAAGGGTCGTCTCAATTTTGCTAAAAAACATCTCAATGATTGCCAAGACTTTGGGGAAAATACCTTGTGGACCGACGAGACAAAAGTTAAACTTTTTGGAAGGTGCGTGTCCCGTTACATCTGGCGTAAAAGTAACACAGCATTTCAGAAAAAAGATCATCATACCAACAGTAAAATATGGTGGTGGTAGTGTGATGGTCTGGGGTTGTTTTGCTGCTTCAGGACCTGGAAGGCTTGCTGTGATAGATGGAACCATGAATTCTACTGTCTACCAAAAAATCCTGAAGGAGAATGTCCGGCCATCTGTTCGTCAACTCAAGCTGAAGCGATCTTGGGTGCTGCAGCAGGACAATGACCCAAAACACACCAGCAAATCCACCTCTGAATGGCTGAAGAAAAACAAAATGAAGACTTTGGAGTGGCCTAGTCAAAGTCCTGACCTGAATCCTATTGAGATGTTGTGGCATGACCTTAAAAAGGTGGTTCATGCTAGAAAACCCTCAAATAAAGCTGAATTACAAAAATTCTGCAAAGATGAGTGGGCCAAAATTCCTCCAGAGCGCTGTAAAAGACTCGTTGCAAGTTATCGCAAACGCTTGATTGCAGTTATTGCTGCTAAGGGTGGCCCAACCAGTTATTAGGTTCAGGGGGCAATTACTTTTTCACACAGGGCCATGTAGGTTTGGATTTTTTTTCTCCTTAAATAATAAAAACCATCATTTAAAAACTGCATTTTGTGTTTACTTGTGTTATCTTTGACTAATAGTTAAATGTGTTTGATGATCAGAAACATTTTGTGTGACAAACATGCAAAAGAATAAGAAATCAGGAAGGGGGCAAATAGTTTTTCACACCACTTTATATAAACATTCATTCATTCTCTATAATGTACCACTTATCCTGTATAGGATATCAGAAAACTCTGAGCCTATCCCAGAATACTTTGTGCATGAGGCAGAGTACACTATGGACAGGGTGTCAATCCATCATAAGACACACATGCACATTCATTCACATACTACTGACACCAGTGGGAGGAAACCGAAGTACCCGGAGGAGACCCACCATGCACGGGGAGAACTCTGCGCACAGAGGTGGAAATCGAACCCTCGACCCTGGAGGTGTGAGACCACAGTGCCACCACCGCACCACCGTGGCTTCACTATATAAACTATAAATTCATATGGTCATGTGTTTATGTTTTTTTTCCAGTTGTTTCTATAACTAAAAAAGTATAACAATAATACAGTATAAGCATTTTGTGAGTTCAAGGGTTTTTCTCATATTCTACTTGTGGTTAAATATCTATGTTTTAAGTTACTGATAACTTTGGTTTTAAATGAGGAACCCCCCAACGACAACATATCCAAGATTTAAGATTCATGGGTAACTGATTCTGCGATTCAGAGCCTACTCACTGGCTACCCAATAATTTTATTATAGCTCGGAGACAGAGAGAGTGATCAAATGACGCCACTAATTTGCATATCAAGAAAATATTCATTTTGGTTTCTGGTTTCTTTTAGAGAAAATGTAGGTGTACGTTTTTCAGATGATCACCAAACTACAATTAAAATTGCCAAGGTGTGACCCCTTCTTAATGATTTTCAACTTTTAAAAATCACCACAGAGGCACCACTACCAGAGGCAAATGCAAGTCTTTCATGTGTCACATCTTTTCTTCAGTGACTTGGCTTTTTCACCAGGTAAATTTTATTCATATTAGTTTGACTGCTGTTATAACTGAAAAGCAGAAAATGTAGCTTTCAGATACATCCTGTACTGCCACGGCAAGGAGTCAAAAAATCTTAAATGCAACAGCTAAATTGTAGAAGTTGACAGGTCTGACACAAGAAAAAAAATTACCCAATTTTTCTTGCAATTTATTTACTGCCAATTCCTAGAACAAATTGGTTCTCCACTATCACATAGTTACTGTGCGAGGAACATGTGCTTCATTCAAGCCACATGAAGTCAGCTCATTTTTTCAAACTACTGCTCATGTAGCATCATCAGACAGCTGAACATGCTTGAAGAAAAAGACAAGCTTTTCAGTCAGAAAGCAGAGACATTTTCTCTGCTTTCTGACTAAAAGTTTTTTTTTTTTTTACTTTCAGGCACATATACGATATTTCTTGGGGAAATCTTTTTATTTATATGTGACAAACACATTTCATCATGTTATGCCCTAAACTCCAACGTGTATTATTATTTGTATACTTATCAAGTGCTAAAATTAAATGTAATCATTCATGCAAGAATATACAAGGTGGTATCAAAAAGTTTCAAGACAAGTTTTGTAATACACCAATAGATGGCAGCAAAGGCTGCATGCTCAGTCACAGGGAAGGTGGTTATAAGTCAGTGTGCCAAAAGACATGGTCCTGTGTACATTAGAAGCTGTACAACTGGTTCTTCTCTTATGCGATTTATTCATGGACAGCAAGTTAGAACAAAAAGAGGACTTTTTGTAGGCGAATCTACCACAGAGATGTTTAAAATGATTGCCGATGCTACAATGAGTCGTTCAAGGTGTTTTGAGTGGCACGTGCACTTCAAAAGCGGAAGAACATCATGACGATGAAAGATCAGGAAGACCCTCAATGAAGTCAAGACCTGAAATCATCAAAACCATTTGGCAACTTGTGCATAATGATCGTCAGGGAACAAATCATGGGAAATTCTTACATATGATTTGAACATGTGCCGTTCGTCAACAAGTTTGGCCCCAGACTTCTACCCAGGAGTAGAAGGAGCATCACCTCAAAGTCTGCCAAAGACTCCATCAGTGTGCCATGAATGAACAGTTCTCAATGTTGAGAATAATTACGAAAGAGCCTATCATCTCCATGACCGAAAAAGGTGAGGCAGGTCCGCAGCTTGACCAAGTGCATGCTTAGTGTCTTTTTCAACATTCACGGCATTGTGCATCGAGATTTCATCCCCATGGGCCAGACTGCCAATAAACTATTGTATTGGCAGGTTTTGAGCGTCTGAGGGAGGACATACTGCGAAAGCGATTTGTGGATTTGTGGCGCACTAATCTTCAAACTTTTTGATATCACCTTGTAGAAAACTCAACTTCTTGGCTGACAGGAGTACAATCTGATGTTATCTTCCTCTGGTGCAGCCTGTGTGCCTTAAGGTTTGTTGTGTTGTATATTCTGAGTTGCTTTTCCACCCTAGATATAAAGACGGATTATTTCAGTTACCAAAGCCTTTCTGGCAGCATGAACCAGTCTAGCAGTTCTCCTATGCCCTCTCTCATGAGCAAGGCATTTCCACCCACAAAACTGATGCTCACTGGTTGCTTTTTGTATTTTGCATTAATCTGTGTAAACTCGAGAGACTGTGGTGCATGAAAATACCAGGAGATCAGCAGTATCTGAATATCAGTATATTCAAACAAGCCTGTCTGGCAACCTAACCATGCCACAGTCGAAATCATTCAGATCATATTTTTCCCATCTTGATGTGTACAAATATGCAGTACAAAGATTTATACTTATGTAATATTTTCTATGAGAAATATACTATTAAAAACATTTCCTTGTTTGCTCTACCCCTCTCACGTCTTGGGATTATCCCCTGGAATGGTTTCTTTTTTTCTTTACTTTCTTTCTTTCTTCTTTCATTGTTTCTTTAAAGCATACGTATGTGCTGGCATCCACTGAGCTGTGGTATTGCTGAACTAGGTGTGAATATGTGATACATCTGGATGCCAGTGCTGCAATCCCAGGGGACAAAACAGTCATCTGCAGTGATGATGAGAAGATCAGTCCCCTAGTGTTGAGCAGCATATGGCCTCTTACACAGAAGATTCTTCACTTTTGATTTGGAGATTTTCACCTCTTCTATGAACTCTGCCCAAAGGACTCTTCTTTCAGTGCTGCAAATTCACAAATTAGCATATTTGCCTGGATGAACGTTTTCTTTTCTGTTTGTTTCAAAGTTCTCATAGGGTCATGTTTGCATTGATCATATTTCCACATTGCCCATAGTGTGTGTGTGTGTGTGTGTGTGTGTGTGCGTGTGTGTGCGTGTGGGTGCGTGCACATGCATGCTTGTGCTATGTGATAACACACCCAGGATGTTTTTTACCTTTTTTTTTTTGTATGAGTACTGTTGAGTTGGCTCATCGTTTATTTAATAAGTACAGTACATGGAAATTTATGTTAAAAATCCTAAATGTGTACTGGTATACTTGGTGTTAAAATGCAATTATACATCATAACTCATAACTTAAACATCATATATCTAATGAATTAAACCTGCTTCAGCTGAAATATCCCAGATTTTTTATATCCCAATCTGCATTTATTTCACTTTGTTGCAAAGGAGCTCTTGCTAAGCTGAGCCCTATCACAGTACAGCAGAGCTGGGGAGAGTGTCTTCTTATATGAGGTCACAGTAGGGGAACAAATCTAATTTAGCTATAACACCTCATAACTCATAACTTAAACATCATATACCTAATGAATAAAAATTGCATTTGTAAAGATATAGAAATTAATGAACAGATGCCTTTGATGCTAAAATCCATGTTTGTACACTAAAATAACTGATCAATATTTTAATTTGCAAGATAATGTTTATTAATTACATCATTCAATATTTTCTGTAATTTAACATATTAAATTATTACATTTATTTTATGTTCCTTTTTGACATCTTTGTTGCAAATGAGTAAAACACATAAAAAATACTGTTCTACCTTGTAGCCAGTGTTTATCCAGTATAAACAGGTAACATACGCAGTCATGGCCAATCAATATTGATTACGTGAACTCAGACTGGGGAACAGACATCAATCATCACTGTGGAAAGAGAAAAAAAATACTTTTAACTGCAAACGTGCTAAGTGACCATAATGGAAAATAAGTCTGCAAAACAGGATTAGTCTTGGTGTGCTGTACTCTCTGGTCTTATGATGCCTAAGTATTCTAGTCCATTACAAAGTCTACAGTCAGTAGAACATTCAGTGTAAAGGACAGCTGATGCACATTCTTACATTATTAAAGACATGCCTGTGAACTTACACACTAAGGTGTATTGTATAATATATTTAAAAATGACAGTATTGTTAAAAGTTAAGATCAAACTTTAAAGAAGAAACATCAGGCATCAATACATTTTGATTATATATATTATAAAGGAAATCAAGTCTTTTACTGTGTTGTATTTAATATTAACTGTTAAAAAATAATGTATTCAGCATTAATATTTGAAGCTGAATTAATTCATTTTAAGGAAAACAGTTTTACCTTTACTAGAAAAAAAATGTGTTACATTCAATGAATACCTGGGAGAAATCTGGAAGAGATTGATTTATTTGTATTGAATATCTGAGACAAATTGACTAACATTAATTAAATATTTATGTGAACCTGATTTACTTTTAAATAAAAATCTTCAGCTGCACCTAAATACAGTTAAATAAAAAATCAAATTGGGTGTCATGTCATTGCTTGTGTTGCAAGCATTGCATTGCAAATGCTTGTGCTGGGTTAACATAAAAACAACAGGAATAACATTTAACATTTGTAACATTGACATTTATTTGCAGACACGATAAACATTGTCTAACATTCTTGCAGCATCAGAAGCTGGTAAAATGGACAGTAGCTGCACACTTCAAATGCAAATACTTCAAAATTGCATGTATCAAATATATACTATATAACACACATTGTAATAAAATCCACACACTGAACTAACTACCATGCTAAGCTCGACTTTTAGCCAAATTAAAACAGAGCAGACTAAGAGGACATCTTTGCTTTAGAACAGACTGAGAGGAAATATCTTAACTAAATTTAACCACACAATAAAATTTGTCACCATATAAAAAGGGTCACCACAGCGGAATACCCAGTCCGCACTACAACTTGGCACAGGTTTTATGCCGGATGCCCTTCCTTAAGCCAAGTCCCACTTTTTACAGTGTAGGTACATTCTGTAAAGAAAGTGCAAGCAGATTTTCCTCAGCAAAATTAAGCCATGGCAGATTAGATTATCTTTCTTCTTCGGGAGTATGCTTCCCTGCATGTGCTGAAGCAGGAACAGCATTGTGAAGTGGTGCAGTGTTGCCTTTATCCCAGACTAAGCCCACAGATCTGGCCTGACTCCTGGTCAAACAGGCCAAACAGACAACTTTTAATTGATCTTGCTACAACAAAGAGCCTGCCTCCAGTGTAACCAAGACAACCATTCTTATGATACTTTTCCACTTGATATAAAAGGGAAACAAAAAGGGATTGTCTAGCTTTCATATCTGACATGATAGTGCCTTCCTTTTATATCCTTTCTCCCCATGTGACTGATGATTCTCTTGATAAGATGCCTCAGCGCCATGGAGGAAATAGAGAGTGATAGTAAGACAGAGAGAGAAATAAAGAAAGGCACATGCTGATTTCTCTTTTAGGGATGTGGTCTCTCTCTCTCTCTCTCTCTCTCTCTCTTTTTCTCTTTAAATACTAAATAGCCTCAAGATGAAAAAAACTATGAACTATTTTTTCTATGAACATAGGATTAATGATAGCATGATCCTCTGTTGTACAGTATGCTTTTTTCATCTCCTTAATGTAAATGTGTATTGCTACTGTAGCTACTACAACTAGGTTACTATGCAAATATCATCTGTCAAATGAAAAGGTCGAGATATGTAGGTTTAATGTACAGTTAATGAAAAATACCGTAAGTTATCCTTGAAGCACATCACAAAGTTAACTAAAGCCTATATAATGGACATGTTGTAAAGACATGTATCTATCACAACTTATATCTTACTAATCATGCCATACATATGGCATAAAAAATCTATATGTGAATGAATTTTTCTATTTCTAGATTATATAATAAAAATATACACAAACACACACACACACACACACACACAGGTTATCTTGTACAGGGTCATGGTGAGTCTGGAGCCTATCCCATGTGATGGTGCCAATCCACACACTCAAACACATAAACACACAAGCTCACACACATTACAGGGAATTGTAGTGGCACACAGGCAATCTACATGTCTTTGGACTGTGGGATAAAACCCACATGACACACAGAAAAACGTGCAAAATACACACACACAGACCTGAGGCAGGAATTGTACCATGTTTAAAATAATCCTAGACCAAGCATGTTTGGTTTATTTGACATAAAATAACATAATGACTGTAAGACACACCCGCTCCGCGACCGGCACTAGGACCTGGAAGAAGTACGGTCGCAAAACAGGAAGCATAAAAGGAGACAAGATGACGCTTCACATCGCTCAATCATTGAGTTCGCCCATGTTGGTCCAGATTGTTCGTCTGCCATTTTGTAAGTACTCACTTTCTTGGGTTTACGCGGGTTAAATTTGTGTTTTTCTCTTGCTCCCTTCTGTGAGAGTCCTTAGACTAAATCGCGTGGTTATCCTGCCTACTCGCTTGCTTCCGCGTTTGGGTTTACCATCCACGCTACAAGGGGCTAACTGCTAATTGCTAAGTCTTCTGATCATCCCGGGTTAGTTTGTGACAGAATGATTAAGCCACAAGCGGTAAGTCCAGCGGATCACTCTCACCTCTTCGATGTGGTGAACCGGCACGCCGAGCTAATCGACAAGCTAACCGGAGAGCTCGCTACTCTTCGCCGGTGCGTCCAAGACATCGCAGCCTTGCGCCGTGAGGTGGCGGAGCTTCGAAGAGAGAACGCGGATCTTCGCCAAGTGGTCGCTAGCGCGGCCTTCTGATGTTTTTCTCTCTTAACCGGATAAATGGGATGACACGGATGGGAGATGTAGTGTTTTCCTTATATCTGGTGCATTAGATCTGGTGTTTGAGGTTAATGCCACCAAATACTTCACCGATCGATTGCACATTGCTCTCCTCGTCTCGCTGCTATCAGGGCAGGCATCTGAGTGGGCCACAGCAGTTCTTCGCGCTGATTCAGACACCGCCCATTCATACAATGAGTTCACCCGCCAACTAAAACTCACTTTTGAACACACTGCGGGCGAGGTGGAGACCGACACAAAGCTGTACCACCTGCGGCAGGGAGGATCGTCCGTGAGTCGCTATACTGCCGATTTCCGCACTCACCACCTGGGGAGACGCTGCATTTTGGACGTCCTACTACGAGGGACTGACTTCTAGGATCAAAGACGAGCTAGCCGGGCGAGAGCTTCCCGCCACGCTGGAGGGATTGATTCAGCTCGCCCTCCGGATCAACAAGCGCCTCCTCTCTCACCCAAAGCCAGCCCCAAGAACCCTGCCGCCAGCACCCACCTTCGCCACACCACTCCACAACCATCAACCCACCTTCACTCCCACCACCCATGGACATGTCGGATCTCCAACTCCTGTCGTGGTTGACACCAGAGCCAGGGAACCCATGCAATTATGACGCGCCTCCTTAACTGTGGCCGGGCATGAATGCCGCTTCTGAGAGGGGCTGTGCGCCTATTGTGGGTCAAAAGGCGCACCACCGAGCAATCTGCCCTCTCTGTCCAGGAACGGCCCAGACCCAATGAGGAGGAAGAAAAAATCACCGGGCCCACTCCAACTCTGGAACTTTGCCTACTGGCATTGGCTGGGACATGCTCTAGGGAGTCCGAAGCCCCCAACGTAGACACCAACGCCATGCCTCCCCCATCCCTCAAGACCTGGCTGAGGAGTTCTATAAAAGACGCGCCACCCATCTCCCTCCTAATTGCCACTACGACCTGCCGATCGACCTTCAGCCAGGCTCGGGTTCCCCCCGCGGTCATCTCTACTCCCTCGCACCCACCGAGACACAGGCGATAGAGGAGTACGTGTCGAGCGCCCTCCACCATGGTACCATCAGGCCCTCCTCTTCGTCCGCCGCCGCGGGGTTCTTTTTGTGAAGAAAAAGGTCAGTGAACTTCGTCCATGTGTCGACAATCGGACACCCACTGCCTCTTACTAATTATGCCCTGGATGCCCTCTCTGGTGCCACCATTTTCACGAAGTTGGACCTTCGGAGCGCCTACAACTTGCCTATCAGATTCGGACTCTGCAATGCCCCCGCCGCCTTTCAAAGTTTTATCAATAATGTCATTCGGGACATGTTGGGGCGGTGGGCATTTGCCTACCTGGATGACATACTCATATACTCACGGACAGTTGAAGAACATACCCAACATGTCGGTGCGGTCCTTAAGAGATTGCTCACCCATCAACTGTATTGTAAGTTGGAGAAGTGCGCTTTTCACGAGCGCTCCACCACGTTCCTGCGCTTTGTCAACTCGCCCCAGGGTGTGGCCATGGACCCGCAGAAACTAGAAGCTGTGCGTCATTGGCCCCTACCCAAGACCCTCAAGCAGCTTCAACGGTTCCTCAGGTTTGCTAATTTTTATCGATGCTTTATCAGGGACTACAGTACAGTTGCAGCACCCCTAACCGATCTGACACGGCCGACACCTCATCGCTTCACCCTTAACTCTACCGCCATCTCCGCCTTCAAGGAACTGTGTCATCGCTTCACCACCGCTCCAATCATTCTCCATCCAGACGCCAACAAACCATTCGTTGTGAAGGTGGACGCTTCGGATGTGGGCGCCAAAACTGTTCTCTCCCAGCAAGGTCCAGACCAGAAGCTACACCCCTGTGGTTTCTTCTCCAAAAAATTTAATCCCACTCAACAGCGATACGGGGTTGAAGACCGTGAGCTGTTGTCCATTAAGTGGGCATTGGAGGAATAATGACACTGGCTCCAGGGCGCCAGCGAGCCTTTCATTGTCTGGACTGACCACCAGAATATGATCACCATCCAAAATATCAAGCAGCTCAACCCGAGGCAGGCCCAGTGGGCTCTGTTTTTTGAACATTATAATTTACATCTGTCTTACAGAACCCGCGCCTGTCCTCCCACCATCAAAGATCATTGCACCTCTTCATTGGGACCTAGAAACGAGGGTTCGCCAGGCACAGGCCACGGAGACCCAACCGGCAGGTGTGCCGTCTGGGCAACTTTAGGTGCCTTCCGAGGTTAGGAGCGATGTCATGGAGTGGGGCCACTCATCACCCATCTCTGGACACCCCGGTACTAGACGCACCCTTCAGTTTGTCCAGCGCGCCTTCTGGTGGCTCTTAATGACCTGGGACATCGACGAGTTTGTCCAGGCGTGCCCAGTATGCGCCAGGGCGAAGACCACCAACCAGCCAACACCTGGAGAGCTCCACCGGTTCCTCGCCGGCCCTGGACGCACATTGCCGTCGACCTCATCACGGGCCTACCGGCTTCAGAGGGAAAGATGACCATTATGACCATCGTGGATCGGTTCTCCAAAGCCGTGCATCTGGTGGCTCTCGCCGGACTCCCGTCAGCTAAAGACACAGCTGAGCTGATTATAGAGCACGTAGTCCGCCTGCATGGGTTCCCAAAAGACATAGTCTCGGACAGCTTTGCTGTGAGTATGTGTAAAAGCCCGCCTCCTCTCATCCATCCATAATACTGCAAGTTGCACTGACCTGGTCTTGGAGTGGAATAAATCAACATGTGTGCATCAAGACAGCAGGATATAAATGAGAATGTGTCATCTGCCACAAATCTCAGTCCATTTGAGGTATGCCACGGTTTCCAGCCTTCGATGTTCGATCACCAAGAACCGGAGGTTGATGTACCATCGGCCCAACAGTTGGTTCGCAGGTGTCGGCGGCTATGGATACAAGCCAACCGAGGCATCCAATGGGCTAACACCCGCTACACCACCCAACATCGCTGTCGACAACCTCCGCAACGAATGAACAGTATAACGTAGGTGACAAAGTATGGCTGTCCACAAAAAATCTGCATTTCCACACCGAATAAAAGAAGTTATCACCCAGTTTTATCGGTTCCTTACCGCATCACACTCCGCATCAACCCTGTCACCTACTTGCTCCAGCTACCTGCAGCGCTCCAAATCCATCTGGTTTTCAACCTCACTGCTGAAACCCTTCACCACTTCTCCTATGATTTTTACTACTTGCTACATATATTCATATTGCTCATAATTCACATTGTTCATGTTTGCAAAAATATGCAAAATTAACTTTTTTTTACATACACTGTATATTTCCACTTGCTCCACTTTAGCTATAGGCCTTACTCCTCAGGCTTTACCCATTTGTATGTTCTGTGGGAATGGGATAGATTCCCCTGACCATCTTGTGTGTTTGATAAATTGCAACTGTGAATACCAGTCTTTTTTCCAGACACACTCCCTAGAGCTTTGCTGTAAGTATGTGCTACACCAGCCACCCGCCTCCTCTCATCCATCCATAATACTGCAAGATGCACTTAAAGTCATGGGACCTGGTCTTGGAGTGGAATAAATCAACATGTGTGCATCAAGACAGCAGGATATGAAATAGTCATGAGATGTGCTTTTTTCATATGTACAAAATTATTTTTATTGCATAAACATGAGATCATGTAGAGATACACTGAAAAAAATACATTAATTTACTGGGAGAAAATAGATTTGGAGTAAACACTTGCAAATAATAATACCAGTAATTTGCTTTGAATATAATTTCATTACTGTAAATGTATACCATTTTACAGTTTACTGGCATTCTATACTCCGTTATGACCAGATCCTTTTCAAATCCTTGGTGAAAGAAGCTGGATAGGAGGATAGTCAGCTGGAAATACCTTTGTACAGTCGTGCATTTTTGGGCACTTAAATAGAGATAAATAATTTGCTAATAGAAGTTGTTTTGAATTGTTTGGAAATTGTCTTTTAGGATACTTCCCTTCACTGTTGATACCATTGCCAGTAGTTTAAGAGCCTTTAGGCATATTAATATAGCTTTTTGTACCCAAAATGGCATAGTGAAAAAAACAGAGACTTTGGACAAAGACTTTTAAATTTAAAAAAACAATGTAATTAAATTCAAAGCCTCTGCAATTGAGGAAATAATCAAGATAAAACATATTTCAAAACAATAAGCAAACTTTTAATGCAGGATAAAAAAGTAAGGATTACTTTACATTTGTCATATATATTATACATTTGTCTATAATATAGACATTTGTCTATATTTTATAAAATTACTTGCTTTGTAATATTTTTTTTCATTTATTTAACATTGACCATGTTTTAAAGTGGTTTACTGGATGAAAGATCTTGCAAATCGTTTATTCTGTATTATATTGCTTAATAGGTAAACAGCATTTTAGTGTTACAGACTTTTTTTTTTCGAGAGAGATAGCTATGTCCGTAAAGTAACATTTATGCATCTACTGTACAGGCACTATTTTGTCTATAATGTTTAGTCTATCTTTATTGATCAGCCATAAAATTACAACCACTGACAGTTCAGAGCTGTTTTGGTGACACAAGGGGATTTTAAGTTATGACTGATTAATATACAATACATTTATGGTTTTATGTATCTCATGTGCAGAAACTTAGCAGTGATTCTGTGTGCTAAGAAAATGGCTTCTCAGCGACGGAAGCAGTAAAATGCCAACTTATTATGAATTGTATAAAACACTTTGGGGAAAAGCATCAATTTAAATACATCTCATGGGTTTAAAACACACACACACAGCTCTAATGTGTACTTGTCCTCTTTGCTTTTGGAAGCCTTTTATGCATATAAAGGCGTATAATGTACATTTGCATCAGGGGTTTCTTCTTTAAACAGTAGTTACCTAATTTAATCCCTAATTAAGACTATAATAAAAACAACCAGGCTAATAGCGTGAAAGCATTGCCACTAGGTTATTTACCATGCTCAGAATTTTAAAACATCACAGTTAGTTTGATGAATTACTGTGTGTGTGTTTTTAGGGAAAACATCAATGACACTGATAAATAGTCTACACTACACATTCACTCTATCTTCACAGTGAGGAACTTTCTCCAGGGCAGAGATATTCCACTCACGTTACATCTATGATCAATGGCGCATTCTGCATTGCACAGATTGAGAGACTAAACTGCCACTTTAAATTATGGGGTAGCTAAAGTTGTAATTATAATCTAATCGCTAAATTCAACTAGACCATAACTAAAGATAATGAAGATGACTCGGAACAAACCTCCTGCAACAGAATAATTGTCAAAGATGAGTGATTTTTCATTTGCATCCAACTGAGCACAATTACAGAAAACATGGAGGCTGCACTGTATTTGCAATAAGGGATTGGATTTGGATTTGAACCTGGGGATATTGTACAACTGATTAGGTAAATTTTCTTTGGTTGGATCAAACTAATCACTTTATAAGTATGGCTAACCTATCTATGCTTTTGTTCATTGTTAGTTAGGAAACTTATTTAAATTATAATAAAGAAAAAAAATGTAAACTTTCTTAGTGTGTGTGTGTGTGTGTGTATACTGTACACACACACACACACACACACACACACACACACACACACACACACACACAGTGTATGAGCTGTGACTTCTCTATTTGTGAAATATCAAATCTTAATAATTATCATGCAATGACTGCACCCCACCATCCATGTGAATACTTCATAGTTCTGACATTTCTGACATTTAGAAGTGTAATATCTAATTAGTACTAATCTATGGATTAATAATTGGTTTGGATGAAGCCAGCTTTGTACTTGTCATCCTGTCACCGATAAAGTAAAACTTTTAAATGAACATAGACGATTTTGGAAAAGTTTCTGTTAAGGGATGGGTTCAATATTTGCGTTTTAATATTTTTTTTACTGGAAACTTAATTGAACCACTAAAGCAAATAAGCACTTGCAAGTAAGCCTAACATGCTCATGAACGTTTCTGTTTCACTTATTTTATAAAAATGCAAAAAATATAAAAAAAAAAAAAAAAACATTGGTGAAAGAAAATGGGAACCAGTAATTATTGATAAATTTATTTATTGCACCTGTTTATGTTATCAGCCTTTACATTCCATATAGTCACCAGCATTGTTACCAAATTACACCTGTGTGGAAAGGCTTATTTATTAGGTGCTAAATACCTTCAGATCCAGTAAAATTTGCAGACCTTATTATCATTTCAAATTTAAATTAAAATTGTATTTGTTACATACACAGTCATACACAGTACGATAGGCAGTGTATAGCTTAGACGCATGCCCGTGATCTTATATTTAAATGTGTATTTACACAATTATATGATTCATAATTGTCTTAACTGACACGAACCTTTTTTAAATTTAGAGTTTAAAATTATTCTTCGAAGCAGCAAAGATTTTTTTGACATTATCAATATTATCATCTATACATCATTTTATTAGATTTTGATTATATTATACGACAAAATCACTTATGATTTGGGTTTAGCAGCTTTAGTTGATGAGCGCTGTAAATATTTAAATGTAAAACAAAACTGAATTTAAAGACACAGCTATGGTGAATACCTGGCATTGACTTGTTCTGGTAAAATATGCCATTTTTGACATTTGTTATTATATAACATTTGTGATAATATGCTATTATTATTTTAATATTTTTAATGTCAAAGTAACCATACTAAGAAATTGTATACTAAATAACATAAAAAATATGAGTAAAATCCATATCCAGTAGCTAATTGTATACATATTGTCTGGCCAACATAATATGTGGGTTTATTTTTTATATATCCCCCCTTCAATATGTGTGCTGCAACCAGATGGATTAACATGAATCTTTAATTTGGCAGTTTCTACAGATTAACTACACAAGAACTAGACTTAACCACTTATTTCAAAGTAGATCTTCAATACATACAGTAAATATACTTAAGTGTGCCGTTCCAGTGTTATTACTAACACATCAGTTCTATGACACCCTCAGAGAAAAAGCATTGTCACATGCACATTAACCCTAAGATATGAGTAAACTGCTCTGACATATATGCATTTATGCAGCAGTGGAAACAGCTTGAATAAATCATAAGAAGCAATGCCTTAAGGAATTGCTGTATGATTGTGTGAATCGAGCACAAATGAAAACTATTAATTTATACTGTAAATAACTTTTTGCTGTAAGAACCTTGTTAACATTTAAATTCTTTATGCATATAACACTTGTAAGCGATTTTTGCTTGTTTTGTCATTATATATATATATATATATATATATATATATATATATATATATATATATATATATATATATATTCTTCTCTCGACTAATTCAAAAACAAGACAACAAAAAACTTGATTTGAGAAAATTAATAACTAATGTTGGGAAAATTATAAGAAAAATTATGAAAATAATTGCAGCCTATTATGAATATAATTTCTTAGTATTTATTGCAGCCTCTGTAACATTTGCACGGAACTGCAAATTGCTTTGCTCTTACTAATTTCTTAGTTCTTGTTTTAGTGTTGTGCATTGTGTAATTTCTAAGTTCACCTAAAACATTTCACAAAGTAAGCTAGTGCCTCCAGAGGACCCTGTCATACGTCAGAGCTATTAACAATGCAGCTCGATACAGGTTTTGTGCACTGGGCTGATGTGTTTATCTCAATACCCAGGAGAGTTTCACACTTTTAAAATTATAAAAACAAGCAATAAGTTTCATTAGATAACACCAGCAACTAAAACATGCTGCTGTGACTAAAAAAATGAACCGATTCTACCAAAAAAAGTTTCGAAAAGGTACGAAAGTACAATTAAGATGTATCCAGTTGAAACTCCAGAATTAAGTTAATTTATTCTTAAATTATATCACTGTTTAGTTATGTATTACATTCCTATTGCTGTGTAATACAGTTTTTCCCCTAACATTAATTAATTGTATTATTAGTTTTCTATCACCTCTGCTAAAGTTCTTCGTACCCTTGCTTTGAGCTACAAAAATATCCTCTTGTTCTCCTACAGCATGTGAAAAGTCCATTGTAGTGGGGTTCTGAGGAGACCAGCTGATTACTGTGTCTGTGTTTCTCTGGAGTTGGAGGAGAGAAATTAGAGAGAGCTGTAGGGAGTTTTGGAGGACATGCTGTTCGTTCATAAAACCCTCTTATGACTTCCACACTACCCACTGGTCAAGGGCAACCAGGGAAATATGGATTCTCCATCTCTGTCACATAGGACAAGTATCCCTACAATGCCAAGAGCAATCAAATTGTCCCCATCAGCCCTGTCCACCTCTTCACAAAGTGTGAAATTTAATTGGACACCTGCACTGGGGGAGAGCAGCTGATATAGCTGGGGCATGCTATCAGAAACACTCGGTGAAGCCATGTGCTTGGAGAAAATTCCTTCTTTTATTTACTTGTTAATGCATGTATGTACGTATGTATGTATGTACTGTACGCATGCATGCATGCATGTATGCATGTGTTTGTTTTTACTTTCTAAGCACACTGGGTACAAAGTTTCTGAACTCTAAACTTTAAACATACTGTTATTTGCACTGGAATGCAATGAGTTAGGATTGTAATAAAACACAACTGCTCTTCTGCGATTGAAAAATATTAATACACAGGCGGTGTGCAACAGTATGTTAAAAAATGCAAGATATTTTTGTACCACTCCAACTATTATTAGAGCTGCTGTTAAAGAAAATTAATCAATACTTTTTGACCAATTTGATTTGAGAAGTGACCAGCCATAACAGGTGAATTAAGTGAAATTGATAATTGAAAGTGGCACCTGGGATATAATAGGAAGCATGTGAACCAACACTTCTCAAAGTTGATGTGTAAGACAATCTAAGTAGCTGTGACATACAGGGCATCTTTAAAACAGCAGGTTTTAGGGAGTTCCTGGAGTGCAGTGGTTAGCGCCTATCAACTGTGGCCCTAGGAAGGACAACCCGTGACAGGGTCATGGGTGTCCAAGGCTCATTGATGCACAAGGAAAACCACATTTTGCCATATTCCAAAAATGTTGAATGGTTTGAGGGACATGACAAAGAGTTGAAGGTTTTGCCATGGCCTAGATGGATTCCCTAGTCAAGCATCTATTGGAAGTGATGGGCAAACAGATTGCATCAATGAAGGCACCACTTTGCAATTTACATGATATCTTTAGAGGTATTGTGGAGTCAACAGATCGGAGCTTGGTACAATATTAGGTGATTTTAATGGTGTTTTTAAAGGATTTACAACATGGATTTAGTGTTTACATTTCAATATTTCGTACACATTCAACGCACATGCTGAAAGCAATGAACAATGAGAATACATTTTATAACTCCTGAGCTCCTGTCCTCTGTATATCAAGATAGCCTCAGTATAACTGCCCTGAATCACAGTAATGTCTTGCATGCAGTTAAAGACTTACAATCAAAGAATGTAAAGAAGGTTCACCCATTATATAAACAGTTGTCCGGGGGCTCACACAGAAGTTAGTTATCTCAGTTTATTGATCTTATCATGCTCAATAGTGTAAGGCCTCACTCCAGTGATAAAGAAATGATCTTCATGGTCTCCAAGCACCGTGCATTCCTTTGCTCATTGATCACTCACTTCTTGTATGCATAAAATTCAGTGGTCTTATTGGGAAATGTAATCTTATTTTACCAACACAATCGGGCGGTCAAGCCATTATAGAGCGTGAACTATTTTTGCAAACCTAAAGGCAGTATGCAGCGTAACTGATCTAGAAAAAGCTTGTTTTTAATCAGTGTGTTTTTTAAATGCATTCTTTATTTTTTATTTCTGTGGAAGTGAGATGTCAAAGACTTTTGAAAAACATGCATCACAATACGAGAGCCCAGGACCCGTAAATGTGCAATTTTAACTTTCATGACATCATTTCTCCATGTTCAGACCGATTTTGGTTGTATTTTGGGACGTATTCCTCACACAGGCATGATGTTGCTTCGTGAATTATACATAGGCTTTCACATGAGAGTGAAAACAACCTAACGGTAAGAATACAAATGCCACAGGCAGAAACATTCCTTGTCTTATCTCTAGATGATCCACAGTCATCATCATTCAGAAGTAAAATATTTACAACCCTACTGTAAACTTGTCCAAGAATACTATAAGAGTCAGACACAACCAGGCGAAAGCAGGAATAAAAAAAATAAAATAAAAATCCTGAAACTTCTGGACAAAACAGAGTGATTGAAAACAAGGTAACTTATTACAAGCAGAAGGAAGACTATGCCACTGACAATATAAAGTTGAACTTCTCAAACCTGCAGCCAGGGACCCATTTAATTACAAATCAATTCCATGGACTCACTCAAGCAATTTATTTTTATACATTTACTCCAACTAATCAAATATAAAGATTAAATGTTTACAACTAAATTCTGGGGCTTTTAAATTATTTATTGCTCCATCAACAGAACACCAAGATCCAAGATTACATTATTGATAGGTCTGATTGTTTTTGAGTTACTGAACTCAAAATTGAACTCACTGAATTCCAATGACCTCTCAAAGTTGGTAGTTAAATCATGTGATTTCCACAACTGTATGAAAACAAGTGCAAATAGACTGTGCAAATGTTTAATTCAATTCAATTTTTTTAATGCATATAGCGCTTTTACCAATGGTCATTGTCTCAAAGCAGCTTCTCAAAATGAAAAGAAAATTTATGGAAGTGTGTATGAGTGAGAGAAAATGTGTTTAGATAATAATGAGATTGCCCCTGATGAGCAAGCCAAGGGTGTCAGCGACGGTGGCAAGAAAAAAATCCCCTAAGATGGCAATAGGACGAAACCTTGAGAGAAACCAGACTCAACAGGGAACCCATCCTCATTTGGGTGATAACAAAACACATATATTATACTACAGAAATAGTATAATGACATCAAATAAATACTTTTAGAGCTCATGATGACAGCAGCATGAGAAAAAATGAGAGAAGTCAACACTAGATGCACCAAACGTCCTTGACCATCCCAATCAGTTCTAACCCGGGTAAGCTGAATAATGAGTCTTACCCAATTTTACATTGGAGCCACATACAGTAGGATTGGCATATGATTAGCATGGGCAAAGCCCATAAACACCATAAAAGGGCAGTTGCATGTTGCTGCTGTGATGCCACAGAAGAAAGTCAGTCAGAAGTAGGTAAAAAGCAGTAGTGAAATCCAAGCACTTTGAAATTAACTTCGATAAAGTCAACATGTGGACTTCTAGACTGTGAGCATTGGAATTACAGGTAAATCAAAAAGGCAGCAGTGGCAAAATATCTGTGATGCTATAAATGTTGTGTCAGTGGAGCATCTGTCATACATGACCATGTGGACGATAAAACAATGAGAATTACAGCCGCCACTATTTTTAGAGCTGCTGTTAAAGAAAATAAATCAATATGTTTTAACCAATTTAATTTGACATGTGAAGTGATCAGCCATAACAGGTGAATTAAATGAAATTAATAATCTCGTTACAGTGGCAACTGGGATATAATAAGGGGTGTGAACCAACACTGTGTAAGACATACAAAATAGCTGTGACATAGGCAGGCCATCTCTAAAACAGCAGGTTTAATGGGTGTTCCTGGTGTACAGTGGTTAGCACCTATCAAATGTGGTCCAAGGAAGGACAACCAGTGACAGGGTCATGGGTGTCCAAGGCTCATTGATGCACATGAAAAACAAAGACTAGCTTGTTCGGTCCAATCTCTGCCACATTCCAAAAATGTTGATTTGATTCAAGGAGCACAACAAAGAGTTGAAGGTTTGCACGAGGGACGCACAGTTAAAGAAATAAAAAAAAATGTTTTGATGACACATGGAGTGACGGCATTACCTCCGTCACATGGGTTTTATAAAGCTGAGTGTTTTAAAAGCATAGTGTTAACAGTTTTTAACTGGATAGTGCTTTTCATAATAATGTATTTCAGAGTGTTTGTAGCAATCCAGAATGTCTCAGCATCCATTCATAAGTTTCATAAAATCTGTGTGATCTTTAAAAACATGCTCTCTGTGATAACCCTGAATTTCCTAACAGCAGTATGTTCGCCATTCAGAAGCAGAACGCAGATGTTGCATCCATGAGTTTTTATAGTTTAGATCATTTTAGCTCACAAATTAAATGACCCAATCATTATAATTCTTCTAAAAACATATAGTAATCTTAATTTGATTATATAATGTGCTTATTAATAATAATAATAATAATAATATTAATAATAATAATAATAATAATAATAATAATAATAATAATAATAATGTGACATTTCCATGCATCGCACAAACAATTTGCAAAGTAAAAAACATGAAATTTTTCCCTATCCTGGTAGAAATACAGTATTCTTCTCTGGACTGCTCCTAAATTTTCTATTACCTAAGATTGTGAGAAATTATTGGGTACAACCAAAAAATATATATATATGTATAATATGTCTTGCATGAGGCCCAATGAGATATATAGAACAAACTGTATATGAACTTTTTACAATACAAACACTGCCCTACGTGTGGCTACTGAGAGCAAAATTCAGGACTGTTGAAATTATTGAAAAAGCCTGAAGCTATGAAGTAGAACTGAAGACCAGCATCATTTGTCATACAACTGACAAAGGAATATTCTTTATATGACTGCCATCAAGCTCACACTGATAAAGCTCCGTGGCCTCAAGAATAGTACAGAGTCCCTGAATAAAACAAAATATTCTAGGCTTGAGGGCTTTTTCACATTAGAACGTGCACGCTATGTTTTAAATCTATCTTGACATTGATGTCCATAGGGGAAAAAGACTCCACTCTGTTGTCTTTTTTCCTGCTTTCAACCTGATAACTTTGAAGTAAGGGAACATGTTTATATGAATAAATCAATGTTCCTGGCCTCTATGAGATCTGCTAATAGAAAAATACTTTTGAAAAATGCAATAATTGACTCTTCACTGTTTAAAGTCTTTTGATTGTGGTGTTAACTTCAAAGGATGCAGGAGTGACAGTTTAAAAAGTGAAACGGCAAAGATCCCAAAAGCAGTAAAAACTATTTAATGAAAAGGCTTGTTAAAAGGATTACTTGTTTTAAAGGAGCCATATGCAATTTTTAGAGATTGTGGAATTCCTGTATAAATATGTGAAGTAAGTCGTGTTACTGTATAGGAAAATCTTTTTATTACTGCAAAGAGCAATAGAAATTGCTATTTGTAGGCCCCCTGCATGTTTAACCTTCATGCTTGTATGAAATTAATTTGACAAAGCCATTCTTAAGGTCAGACATTTAACATGTGTGCATGCATATGATTGTATGATGTACAAAAGCCACACTTAGAGCTTTGACTTTAAATCAGTAGTGGTTCAGATGTGTATGGTGCTTTGGGTGAACATACCTTCAGCATTTATATATATATACTGTATATTATTATATATCCTTGGGTAGATGCTGAAGCGTACAAGCATGATGAAGGTTAAACATACATGAGACACATTTGTGATCACATGATGCTCGGCAGACAAAGCATATGCATACTTCTTGTATATCAAGCCCTCGCTTATTTATTAACATTTATTTAAAAAATTAGCTTGTCTTACAAAACACTCACAGAAAGTTACTCACAATACAAGGTTTCTGTATATATATACTGTATATGACTTAAAAATATTTTTTCATTGAATCAGGTTATTTTTATACATTAACTTTTTAATACAAAATATTAATCAACCACAAAAACGTTTTCCACACCGCAGTATGATTGCAAATAAACATGTTACATATGCTTGTACATACTCTGGGGGATTTAGTAAATGAATATGTCAGGAGCAGCAAGAAACCATTTTTAATATATAAAATGTAGGCACTGCTTTTTGCCTGTCAGTGTAATTGGACAAGAGATGGCACCAGGTCATCTCATAACCTTTTTTTTTTTTTTCTTATCAGAATTCTGTTGAAACAAATTGACTTCCTTTTTCAGTTTGGGATGAGTATATCACCAGCTGTCTCAGGGCTGCAAAAGGCACAATAACTATTAAGCAGAGGGAAAGCACGAAAATGTATCAGCTCAGCCTGTCACTGCATTGTAATTTCCTGTCATGCCATCACCAATTGTGTTGTGGCACCTCCAGGGTCCAGGTTCAGGCTCGATTCCTGTCTCTGTGTGCATGGAGTTTACATGTCCTTCCCATTTTTGGTGGGTTTCCTCCAGGTACTCCGGTTTCCTCTCACAGTCCAAGGATGTGCAGGTTAGGCTAATTGGCGTTCCCAAAATTGCCCGTAGTCTGTATGTGTTTGTGCCCTGCGATGGATTGGCACCCTGTCCAGGGTGTACCCTGCCTTGTGCCCTAGGGCTCCTGGGATAGGCTCCAGGTCTCTGTGACCCTGAATACAGGATAAAACGGTATAGATGATGAGTGAGTGGTATCACACTCACCTGTTCAGATCTTTTACAGACTCTCATGAGTCTTGGAATCTATTACACATACAATCCGGTTTTCCCTGACAATCCAAAGATATGCAGAGTAGACTAATTGGTATTTCCAAATTCCCCCTAGTGCATGAAGGAATGAGTAAGTGCAAGTCTGCTTGTGTGCTCTGCAATGGACTAGCACCCCATCCTGGGTGTACCTTGCCTAGTGTTCCGAGTCTCCTTGGATAGGCTCCAAACTTCCCGATACACTCAGTCACTCATTCTCTATACCACTTATCCTGTACAGGGTCTCTGGAGGACTGGAGCCTATCCCAGGAGACTCTGGGCATGAGGCAGAATATTCCCTGGATGGGTTCCCAAACCATCACAGAGCAAAAAAGCACATACAGTACACACTCACTGTGGGGAAACACCAATTAGCCTACTTTGCCGCATGTAGGAGGAACTTGGAGTACCCAGAGGAAAATCACCAAGCACAGGGAGAACATGCAAGTGTACACACATGATTTTATGTAATGTACACCCATGCGTTTATATGAATTCATAAGAGTAACCTAGGATAAGGTTGTTTAAAAATACCATGAGGAAATGAGCACTGAAATCAAGTTCTGGATATAAAAGCTGCAAAAAAAAAAAAGTTATTGGATTTCATGCAAGAAGCAATCTTGGTGAAGGTGAAAGAGTTTTCAAATATTACCAGCGGCAACAGTGAGCTGAATCATTTTTTTCCCACACCCCACAAAAAATGTAATTAAAGAGATGCAAATATAAAATGTGCACACATGACCCCTTAGACAAATCAGAACCTTTTTGGAACAAAAACAACAGCAGTGCTCTATGATAATTTGTGTAGAAAGTAGAGTTACACATACAGTATGAGCCCAGAACATCGCACCCATGGTAAATTGAGAAGGGAACATCATTGAACATTATTGAATGAAATATGAATGGAGTGATGTGAAAGGAATGTAATACAGAATCTGGAAAGAATATGGACATTTTAATATGAATATAAAAGCAAAAAAAAAACTGCCAAAATCATCATAGCCATCAAGACTGGTTTATAAAAATCAGATCAACATGTTTGCATGACCTGGACAATCTCCCAATTAAATATTTTTCTGTGGATTTTAGAATTGAAAGTCCATCAAAAGGACCCTTCGGTAATGGAAAACAATTTGCAGAGAGAAAGGGGCCAGAAGTGCAAAATGCTGTAAAAAAAAATAAAAAAAACTAATTACGTTTAACCATGGAATGTTCAACGTTGTAATTGCCAACAACAATCTTACAACAAAGTACTAATGCATAATTATTTATCTAACTGCTTTTTCTCTATCAACTGTTAGTTTTTGAACATATTTGTTTTAGCTTGCAGTGTCTTGCGAAAGTATTTATACCCCACATTTTTGTCACGTTACAACCTCAAACGTAATTTTTTTTTTTATTGAGATTTTATGTGATAGACCAAAACAAAGTAACACATAATTGTGAAGTGGAATAAAGATGAAAAATGGTAAAAAATAAAAATCTGAAAAGTGTGACATGCAATTGTATTTAGCCCCCTTTACTCTGATAAACTAAAATCCAGTGGAACCAATCGCCATCAGAAGTCACCTAGTTACTGAATAGAGTCGCCTGTGTGTTATTCAATCTCAGTGTAAATACAGCTGTTCTGTGAAGCCCTCATAGGTTTGTTAGAGAACATTAGAGAACAATCACCATCACAAAGCTCAAGGACCACACCAGACAGGTCAGGAATAAAGTTTTAGAGAGGTTTAAATTAGGTTATTTAAAAAATCCCAAGCTTTGAACATCTCAGGGAGCACTGTTCCAAAAATGGAAAGAGCATGGCACAACTCCAAACCTACCAAGATATGGCCGTCCACCTAAACTGACATGGCTTGCCACAAACTGCTAACTTTTTTGCAGACTTCTTATGGCTTTCTTTCAACAATGGCATTCTTCTTTCTACTTTTCCCAGAAGGCCAGATTTGTGGAGTGCATGACTAACAGTTAGCCTGGGCTGTAGATCTCTGCACCTTCTCCAGAGTTACCATGGGCCTTTTGGTTGCTTCTCTGAATAATGCTCTCCTGGCCCAGCCTGTCAGTTTAGGTTTGCGGTTGTGCCGTATTTTTTCCATTTTTGGATAATGAATTAAACAGTGCTTCATGAGATGTTTGCTTGGGATGTATTTTTTTTAAATAACATAACCCTGCTTTAAACTTCTAACAGCTTTATCTCTGACCTGTCTGGTGTTTTTCCTTGGGGGCATAATGATGCTGTTTGTTTACTAATGCTCTCTAAAGGGCTCCTCAGAACAGCTGAGATTAAATTATATAATTCCATAAATGTAAAGTGAAATTTGAATTTTTAGGTATATTACATACAAAATGCTTATTTGATGTTCTTCAGTGGTCACTACACCAGCATACCTGATAAGAGGACCTTTTTAAGAGAAGGTCCCCATTCTGATGTTATGGCCAACTGGGAAAGATTATGAGTGAGCAAAATTCTAAATGTCAAAATATAAAAGAAAAAAACAAAAAAAAAACAAGTGTGTCACTCAGTGGTATCAATGGCCACCTGTGTGCTCAAACAAAACCCACAGTCCTGTGATGATCAGAGTGGCATTTCCTGTTGCCAACTGAATCCTGTTGACCTGACAGCTGATGGAAAATCTGCACAGACCCAATCCTTGATACTGTCTTCAAATCTAGGGGCTCTGATACTACACAATAACAGTGTCTAAATTCTTCTATGCACACCATGGAGCTCCATGTCCCTGACCTGCAGTGATGGAATTTTAGTGCATGTAGCTTTGGTGTGGTCACTTGAAAAACAGGATTCAGCTGAATCTCCCAATAGCCCTTATATCCTTACTCTATCTCTGTTGTAGCTATAGGTATTGTGTTTTTTAATGGATGCTATCATCTATCAGCCTTGGGTAACACAACTGGTTCAGTGTTACCTCGTAGAGTCATGATGACTCTAGCCTGATCACAATTGTCTTTGGATATATTGCTAACCCTTTAGGGGAATTTTCTAGCTCGGCATTATGCTATTTTTCCTGTTAATGCCCATTCTGGTTCTGATTATAGTTCTGAAGGTGACTCTACTCCTTTTTGTTATGAAAGCAAACATTTTTTGATATATATATATATATATATATATATATATATATATATATATATATATAAATTTATATATTTCTTGTTCCTGTGCCTGTCTAAGCCCTCAAAGCAATATTGATTAATACCATTGACTATGCACCTAGCAAAGATTATATATAAACTTCAGTTAACTTGTTTTTTCTCTTCATCTCAGTTTACAATTACAGTTTAGCTCTACTTTTGCTTATATAACCAAGTCTAGACCTTTGCTCATGTTTTCAGCTCAGACTGACCCTTCATGCTTCATGTCTGCTTCTTTATTTGCTCAGCTGTTTTAACTTGAAATTCTGTTGCTGTCGTGGTAGCTCAAAAGAATGTGTGAAAACGATGTCTCATACTCCCTGAACAACTTTTACTTTCACAATTTGAACCTGTTGAACCCTGGCATTGTCATCCTAGAATGAGCCTGTGCCATCAAGAAAGAAAAAAAATCAATTGATGGAAAAAACCTGGTCATTCAGTATGTTCAGGTCATCAGCTGACCTCATTTTTTGTGCATGTAACATTAGAGAACCTAGCCCCTGAACAAAAGCAGCACCCCAGATCATACCACTGCCCCATAGGATTTTATCTTTAAGACTAGTCATAAGCCTCTCTTACTGATGCACCCATCAATCAGGGTAAATCTGACCTCAATAGACAACGTTTTCCAATGCCCCACAGTCCATTTTTTTATACTCCTTAACAATTTGAAGCATTTTTTTATTTATTTTTTTTTTGATTAGCCTTACTAATAGATAGCTTTCTTAAGCCTATGTAACTGTTTTGGCCCAATCCCTTGAGTGCTCAGCTCATTGTGCTTGTGGAAATGCTGTACATTCACTATTAAACATACTGTAGCTATGAGTTCTACTGTTCTTTTTTTATGGTTTGATTGCACCAAAGGTTTAGGAGATCTCTAAATACAGAAGATGATAGTTCAACACTTCAACACTATCTTTTTAGTACAATTTTAATAGTTTCATCTCATCTTCCTAGTTGTTTTCTTTGCTTGATGCCGGACAATAATTTGACCCTTCTAAAACCGAGTAAAATCTTTGCCATGACTGCAGGATACCTCTATGTCTTCTGACATGGTTGTTTAAGAAATGAGAAGCTACTCACTGCATCAGTTAAATCAGGGGTTAAATAACTTGCCGCCAGTTGAACCATAGTAATAACTACAGTAATTATCCAATTAAAGGTTCTTATTGTAACTATCTGCTTAGTTCAGGGGTCGGCAACCCGCGGTTCCGCAGCCGCATATGGCTCTTTAATCTTTCTACTGCGGCTCCCTGTGTCTTTGGGAAATAAATAATGAGTATTAAATTCAAATTTGTTATTTTATTTAGTTAATGTTGATTATGCTGATCATGTAACATTAAAATAAAATGTGTTTAATTGTTTGTTGCTCAAAATATGCCTCACACCCATTGATGTGCATCCCCCTGCCGGCATGTGATTTATTGAGCTTTTTGACCCCCAGTTTTTATTCAGGTTGATCGCTGACTGCATGTGGATGGCGGCACACAAAAGAAAAACAGACAGCATTTTTGGCTTGCTGCAGATGGATGATTTAAGTTTGAGTTTTTGTTTCATAAAAACGAGGAGGACTCAAATCTACACTTTACCCTAAAAACTTTAGCTTTAACCTTAAAAATGTTGTTTTTTTTTTTTTTTTTTGCATGGAGAAATAAAATTTGGTTTTCCCTGCAGCAGTTCATTGATTAAATAAATGCAACACACTATAGTTTTTTGAATACATAGCATAAAGGTCAAATTAATATATGCAGTACTATCTTCATTTTAGATGTCAAATGGGTTTTTGTGGCTCCCAGTGTTTTTTTTTTTTGGTTTGGAAAATGGTTCCAAAGTGGCTCTTTGATTGTTTAAGGTTGCCGAGTCTGGTGCAACCAAGACAGTGTTACCATGTAGCGCATTTCTTCTTTTTAATAATATATATAAAAAAAAAACATAAAAAAAAAAAATATATATATACTGTATGTCATGAAAAACATTTTATCCTGCGTCTTTCTTCAATAGATTTGAAAGCATCTGCTACAGGTACCTTAAATATTTACACTTACATATTTTAATGATTTTTAGCACATTGTGTTTGGAGTTGGATTTTTTTGGTCAAGTTTAACCCATCATAGTGAAATATTAATTCATATAAAAACTTTAAGAATGAATCACTTTACGAACTAAAAGGCCACTTATATGTGTAGAATTCTGCTTACTAATTAATGAAGGACAAAAATGTTGTCGTTCCTAACTTTGACACTGAATCTGCTCTGGATGTACTGTGTAGGATCAATCCAATGTGCAGCTTTGAATACATATTATCTTGAAAAAATGGTCAGAGTGCTCAGAGCACAAATTGTTCCAGATCCATTATGTGTGACAATCATCTGTGTGCCTTTGACAGATATTTTGCATGGTATATGGATTAGCCTTGATTGACAATGCATGCTTCTCACAGGGCATTGTGATGCATTAGCATTCATTGACATTTTCCCATGTGCTTAGAAAACAGGAGCTGGCATGTAAACGGAACACCATCACCATCTACATCAAGGAAAAAAGAGGGACAAAATGCAATAAAAATGTCATTGTACACTAGATGGGCTACAAGAAGTGCATTTTAATGGGGCGGTAGAGGTCAGTTTTAGATGAGTTTAAACAAGAATTATACAGAAGATAAGAAAGAAAGGTGTGAAAAGATTACTGAGAGACTTTAGAGAAAAGTTTAAGTAGATTAGTAAACAGTGGGAAAACTGATACCCACTCACATTGTACCAAGCCTCACAAAGCTAACTCAAAGGCAAAAGGAATTGATTATGTTGTAGCTCTTGGATGTAAGACAAACTTTAAGTGATCTCTATCAGTTGATCTTTTGCAAAATGGAGATGAAAACAAACTAGTAGCTTTAATTAATCATTAAAATTTGCTAAATGTATTAAAATGCAAATAAACTTTTAAATTACAGTCATACCGACCTCAGCGTCTCAAGAGGCAGCAGAATGACAATCCTGCATAATACACCCATATATGCATCTATCCATTGTGATCAAAGTTCAAGTAAACACTTGGTAAAGGGTCATCTACTGTAGGTGCATACTGAGCAGGATGAGTGCTTCTAGGCCCTGCTCCAGGTTCATCGGGTAGACTGGCGGGTGCCTACTTTGGGCACTCCAATGGGAGATGCGTTGACACCAAACCTCACCTCACGTTGGCCAAGACTGGGCCACACAATTAGCTATTTAAGCATGCCACATAGACATGAAACCATTTCAGTGGACATTACAGTCTGCTGTAACCCCTAACCAGTGATGCTCAGCTCACAGCTTAACAACTCACTTTAATCCTGACTTAAAGTTGGCAATCCTGTGACTGGTAGGCTGCAAAGTTCAGTGAGCATGGCCACCCAGTCGCATTTGCTCAGCAACCTCAGGATAGCCACTGGTGAAAGAGTACAATGTGGTCAATCTGGTGCTGGTGAATAAGTTTGTCATGCTGCTGCTTCGAGGAACAGCAGAGTGAGTGGAGGATGTCCTGTGGTGTATCTGAGAGCAGGCAGCACGCTGGCATCTCTCATGTGTCTTTTGTCTCCTATGTCTCGCTTGTGGTTTCTCCCCCCCATTTTTTCTCCTCCTATTGGTTCCCCCATGTGCAGCTCCAGCATCTTTGCTAAAGAAATGTGATCAGAATAAAATAATGAATGATTGATCACTTAAATACTTGATAAAGATTACAGATACAAATTGAGCAGAATGAGTGCTTCCAGCCCCTGCTTCAGCCACAGCAGGAAGACTGGTGCAGTGCAGGTTCATACTAGGGGCATTCCAATGGGAGATGCATCAACTATTGTGGCCACACTTCACCTCATGCTGGGCATGCCTCAGAGATATCTAACTGGCCTAGGTCACAATTAGTGCAGTGGTAGCTCAGTTTGTTAAGGCTCTTGGGTACTGATATCAAGATGATGGGGCTTTTGACATCAGCTCCACATCAGGGAGACTCAGTGGACAGTGGAGGTTGGCTAATCACCCTTATTTAAAAAGTCCTCTTTCAGATGATTTCCCCCTGGAACTGACCAGTGAGGAGAACCTCAAGCACACCTTTGACCTAGTAAAAATGACCAAATCATCAATGGCCACAGAATACAGCCTGATGTTGCGCTCACCTTCACCTATTTTTGGTGATTAAAGATAGGCTGTATTTCATGATGTAGGACACTCAAAAAACACAGTTATTGGCAAAGAACCTCCGGGAATTCCTGTTTCATGCAGCTCACCATAATGGCAGGGCACCTGGTGTGAGAGAGAAAACTAGCGTGACTCATAGCTCATTTTTATTGACTGGGCTTATATGAGGTGTACACCAGTAGTGCATGGAATTTCTCAAATATCAGCTGGTAAATCCACCAGCTGCCCCAAAAGCACCATCGATTCATCTCCCATTGCTAAAGCTTCCCTTGGAACCAATTTTTTTGGCCCTCATCAGACTATGGGCATCACTTACAGTATACATGCTATTTATTGGAGACTTAGCAACATGATACCAAACAAGCACATTTAATCTCCTTAGAAGGATATTCTGAATGATGAAGTTAGTACATTTCTAGAATTTACATTCTACAAACTTTTTGAATTGCTTGTGATTAAATTAATTTGTATCAGCGCTTACTGTACCATTAACAGCAGGATAACCTCTTCTAACAAATTAGCTAAACGCTAAAAAACATCATTCATAACTCGACCATGATGATGCTCAGAATTGGGATAAGTGACTAAAACACCTCTTATTTGCAGTTTGAGAGGTCCTGGAAGCCTTCAGGGGGTGAAACCCCCATAGTGTCCTAGAAATCATCAGGAAAAATTAGGAGGACCAGGAAAAATTTACTTAAATATGTTCTTGACCTGAGGGCAAAACTCCACATACTACAGTAAGTCAAATAATTATAGAATATTCTACAGGCACAAGAACATCAGTTCTGGGTATCTATATAAAGGTGAGGTGAAGATGTTTTTCCATGTGTTTATACCTTTACCTAATCATACAAACCTTAAAGTCTATCATATTGAGATGTCTCCAGACACAGTCACCGATACAGACTGCCTGAACACCAAGAAAAATTCTTGATGAACTTCAGGCTATGCTCAACATGGGGGTTGATCAAAGAATTGCCCAGAGATCCGCGCAGCCCGGCGGTCATGGTACCCAATTCCGTTGTGACCATCCATTTCTGCATGGGCTTTTTCTGGCTGGCTATCATTGTAGGTTTTTGCATAATTATATGAATGTCACCAGACTGTTGGCTGATCTTACTGAAAAGGGCCTGCCAGAGCCAATAGAGTTGATGGAGCTGTGCAAATGGGCTTTTGTTCAAATTAAAGGAGCACTAAGCAGAGGCCCCGTACGGAAAGATATATCAGACTAAGGGTTGAGGCAGTATCGTGCTAGGTAGTGGAAAGTAAGAGATGCCCTATGCTGTACATCAATCAAAACAGACGGAGTCAGGTGAGAAGTGGGAAAGAAAGCACAGCTAATGGAAATGTGTCTAATTAGTGTCTGTTTGTTGTAGAAAGCTGAGAGAGTGGGCAAGTGAAAGTTGCTCACTAGCAGCATACAAGTGTGTCTGAATTATTGTGGATGAAAAGAAACCCACATCTATCTACACTATATTGCCAAAAGTATTTGTTAGCTTGCCTTAACATGCATATAAACTTGAGTAACATCTAATTCTTAATCCATAGGCTTTAATATGATGTTGGCCCACATTTTGCAATAACAGCTTCAACTTTTCTGGGAAGGCTTTCAAGATTCGATCTTCCATGTCTTTATGGACAGTGCTTTGTGCACTGGTGCGTAGTCCATAATGACATGGATGAGTAAGTTTGGTGTGAAGGAACTTGACCCATGTTCTATCTACAACACCTTTGAAATGACGCAGAGCGGATCATGCCATAAAAGTTCTATAAACACACTCCAAAACCTTGTGAAAAGTCTTCCCAGAAGAGTTGAAGCTGTTATAGGAGCAAAGGGTGGGCCAACATCATGTTGAACCCTACAGATTATGAATTGGATGTTACTTAAGTTCAAATGCAGTGCAGTCAATACAGTGTGTTTTCATCCTTTCTTGTACAAAACAGATCTTTTGTCACAACAGTTATGTTAAAAAATAAAAGTAAGCATATTTACACAGACACGCACACACGTTGGGACTAAACAGCTAAAAAAAAATCTTTAATTTACTAGGGAGCATGAGGATTGCACATTGGAACCATATTTAAAAGGACATGTGGCCTGATGAGTCAAAATGTACTCTATTTCAAAGTGATGGCCATGTACTGTAAGAGTAAGAAGGGAAGCACATGAAGCAGAGGACCCATCATGCACAGTGCAAGCCTTTGTTATGATCAACAGAATGAAGTCAGCTGACCATCTGAATTTATGGAATGACATTATTTCCATCGATAATTTGTTTACTTCCACATTAGCATGTGCATATTTGATGAAAAACCATCCCAGAATGAGTGAAAGAGTGGTTCTGGGAGCACGATGAATCAATTTCACACACACAGTAAACTGACCACCACAAAATATTGATATTAACCCAAGTGTGTGGGATGTGCTGGAGTGATTCAAGATGGAGTGGTTTAATTCATGACAATGCCCCTGTGCACAAAGTGAGGTTAATAAAAACATGGTTTGGCCAAGTTTCTGTGCTCTGGGTTCCTTCGGGATGAACTAGAACACATAATGCACCCTCCTCACCCAACATCAATGATAATGTTCTTGTGCCTAAATAAGCAAAGATCTTCACAACCATACACAAAAATACAGTGCAAATCCTTTCCAGAGGAGTGGAGTATTAAAACAACAAAGTAGGAACCACATCTGAAATTAGTTGCATAAAAGGTACATCCAGTACTCTGTGACTGTTATGGTCAGGATTCCATAAACATTTGGCCATGTACTGTACACCTGCTTATTTATGCAATAATGTGCCCTAACCAGCCAATTATTTGACAATAGAGCAATGCATAAATACATTTATATACAGGAAAAGAGCTTCATGAGAGTTAATGTTCACATCAAACACTGGGATAATTGCATGAGAATGCAAGTGTAAAAGTATTCCAATTTAAATAGCCAGAGTGTTTTATAAGCAATCTTGATATTGTTTTGTAACCTTTTTACACATTTAACTGCAGTTGCAAAATATCTTTCCAATATTAAAGAGCTACAGTAATATCACCATTTTTAGCCAAACATAATGCAACACTCTGGAGAAAGCCCAAGATGCTTACTTGTATCTCCAATGAGACCTGATATTTGCCATAAACCATTAGCACTTCAGTGGCTCACTAGTGTGAGCTCATATAACACCAAGAGCACCCAATATATAGGCTGTTTCTCACCTGGACAGACACGGTGAATATCTGTGAAAAGATGGAGCTATGGAAAAAATACCTCTGAGCCACAGAGACTTACATTTCATCACCACACAGAGAAGAATAAGAGTCTGTAGAAAAGTAACTTTTTTTTTCCTTAAAAACAGTGTTGAGGGGAAAAAAAATCAGTAGCCTTAAAAGAATATGATCTGGTTTCTGGCATTAAGAAGATAAGCACAGACACAGAGCGGTGCTACATTGCATTGACTTACAGCAATACTTCAGTACTTCAGTATGGGGATTCATGTATTAGATATGTGGATATACAGTATGGCTTATTAGTTTGAAAATATGTAGTTAATAAAGCAGGTAGTTGGCAACATTAGCAGCTTAAAGTATAGGCGTGTAATTTAGCATTCTCATGTTCTTATTTGGTTATCCACTAATTCCGGGGCAGGCGTAGCTCAGTGGTTGGGGTGTTGGACTACGGTTTGGAAGAATAAATTCAAATCACCACCAAGTTTTCACTGTTGTGCTCTTGTGCAAGGCCCTTAACCCTCAACTGCTTAGACATACAATATAATGTGTTAAAAAAGTAAATCGCTCTGGATAAGGGTGTTTGCCAAATGCCGTAAATGTAACTCTAGAAAGGTTTATGATCCTTATTTTAAAGTACAACCCATATGACCCTATATCATAAAACTTATCCAAATGTAGACACATTGGTTTAATTGTTTAACGTCTCCTGCTAAAAACAAAATGTCTGGATTAAAAAAAATAAAATAAAAATAAATACATAATAATAATTTAATTCTGGACACACATGTACATTAAATAAGCATTTTGCATTGTAAAGGGGAGCTGTACTAAAAACATCAGAATTATTCATTTAAACTACAAAGGCACTGCTGAACTGCTGTGTATATCAGGAATAACACACATGAGGATGTAATAAATCTCCCTCAGGGTGGAAACAGCCCTCAGCTATTGCAAAATACCCCACAGTGTCAAGAGACGTGTAAGTAACAAGACTGGATGTGCTCTTATAGGAAAATAATCAACTCCTTTTGTTCTCCGCACATCCTGAAGTGTTTTAATTTCATAATTTTTCCTCATATTTCATTTCATGAATAAATCTGCACACTTCCAAAAACAACAGTCGCTAAGCATAAACACTAACTACTACAATTTAAGAGAGGAAAATTAGATCATTTAATGAAACACTAATAAGCTGTTGCCAAGTAACTGCTGAATGCACTACTTAAACGCATACTTATTACTCTGAATAAGTGTCTGATTCAGACCCACAGCATAAGCTTTACCTTTACAGACAGCACCAACAACAGGAACACACACACATGTATAAACCTCTTATGTAAGACAGAAGCACAAACCAGGACATTTCATTTAAAAAAACATTTTTCAAACGCTTATGTAAAATACCTGCTTTTTTATTATTGTTTTTATCATTAGTTGTAGGGATGGCACAAAGAATCAGTGATAAATCCAAAGAAATACAGTGAAAGGAAGCCTAAACAGAGCACAAAGCAGAGTACAATGATGGTATGTCAGTACAGGAAGTTGGCCTAAAGTCAATACACTCTGAAGCTTTTTATTTAGTCATTTGTAATATGTTCAGGGAGCATACACACATAGAGGACCAGGTCACGCTGTCGATACCAGCAGCTGTAAATTAGTATTACTTGTCTTTAAGTGAGCCAAAAGATTTAAACAAAGCCTTTATGGTAATGGCAGATGTTTTAAGTAATTAAAACACCTAGGTGTCCTTAAGTGACGGAATAAGAAACACATCCTTTTTTAAGAATTTGGAGTAAAAAAAGAAAATATTTTTGATAATATTCAAATACCTATCAATTAAATATGAAGAAAAACTATCAAAAGAACCATGAAAACATAAAAAAAAAATCTGATGTGATAAATAGCTGATGTAGTTACTATGTGTATAACTCATAATTATAAAGATCATTTGTTAAATTTGGAAAAAGAATTATGTTTTTAAATGGCACTGTGCAAGCAAAATGCGAGGTAACTGTGAGGTAACTGGTTTCCGGACTATTATTTCAGAGATTTCGATTTAAGACTAGGGATCTACAAGAAATAATGAATCCATATCTTTGCTAGCTCCTTCTTCCTAATCCTCTGGCTTTGTCTTTGATGAATTTGAAAATGGTAACAACTGCACTTTTATTCATAACATGGAACCGTTTGTTATTGTTACATTTATTTGTACACACATATACATCAAACACAATAACAAATAGGTAGCAGACATGATTAAACTCTTTAACTATTGAATGTATGGATGGATTTCGCAAAAGGAAAAGGACAGGTAGGAATGGTGCGCTGATACAAGTAATACAATTGAAATGGGTTACACATAGCAAAATACTGCTAAAATAATGAGGTATTATTTAATAATAATGAATTAAACTTAATTGATAAATTCATTTAAATTTATACGAATTTTATTCATATTTTTTAATGTGTTTGCAACTCTGGCAACTTTCTTTTGTCCTCCTATACCAGGCCACGTACAGACCAAGGTATTGCCGTTAATCGTTATGTTTATTGGGGTCTAATTTTGTCAGTGTTTGTACGTTTGAACTGTTCTTACCTGATGCTAAAAAAAAAAGCTTGTGATAGCAGTGCAAATTGACCTGAGCTCCAAAATGGCCTGCATAGGCCATCAGCTAAAAGTTTTAGCTTAATAGTATTTTAAGACGCTGACCAATTTGTTCTAGCATGAGGATTTGTATTTTGTTGTTGTTGTTGTTTTGATGGAAACTACAGAGCATTTGAGTAAGTTGCTCTGAATAAGGGCATGTGCCGAATTGTCCTGTAACGACCGTCAGTCATTGTGCTCTGGTTTGGTTACATCTTCAGCATGTATTATATCCGGTTCCTAGCACACCTATTTTACACTGCATATACCAGGACATATATGTGACCTACACTGACAAAACCAAGACTATGAAAGTCTCAAATAATATCAGTACCTTTTTAGTCCAGTACTTGGTTTTCACACTCAAATTCCTCCTTTACTTAAGATGGAAGATGAAAGCCAAGATGGAAGGTTTCGAACAGGCCTCCTTCAAGACATACTGATGACTGATGACCAAATGCTACTGATATCTCAAGTTTTTTAATAAAAAGGGTTCTTCTGATTCGACAAGAAGAAGAAATTCAAATAGAAAATTACATCCCCAAATTTCATATTCTTGGCTTTGCAAATAGAAAGTCACATACATGAATTAAAACATCCTTTTTAATGTGGAACCTTAAATATTGTGCTTCCTGTATTCATACATAAACATTTCATATAAACCTTGATTAACAGAGCTTCTTTACATATACAGGTTTGTTTACATTTACCAAACCAACTTATTCAATATGTTTCCAACCATTTTGATATTTCAGCAATGCAAGGGAGACAACAAGAATTAAAGAAAGCTAAAAGTCATAACAGCTTTAACATAAAAATAAGAAACAAGACACAGCTCCTCAAAACATTATTCATAACCAACAATATATGTAAATGTTCTTTCTTTCTTTCTTTCTTGTTTTCTTTCTTTCTTCCTTTTTCTTTCTTTTTTAGAATATGTTTTAAAAACCAGCTGGTTATGGTTACTTTCAGGTAATTTTTTTTCCACAGTTTATTTCACAGTTTGTGTAAAATCAGAGAAACATTCTCGCTAGTGTAATAAAATATTTTATTATTAGTATCTTTTTTTTTCAGAATGCACACTGTTCAATAGAAATGGCAGAGGTGTGGGTAGGGATAGTAGGCCTTATTCTGTGCAGGCTCTGCCACCTGCTTTCACCTCCAAGGGGTTGTGTTTATTTCTTATTGTTCTAAGGCCCACTTGATGAGAGTCTGTGTAAAGCAATGACATGGCAGGCTGACTATGTCTCCATGTACCTTTCCAACCGATAGCACAGTAAACTGCCAGTTCTGAAGACGGCACAGCGGCTATGTGACACTGAGTGCAGTCAGAGACGTTTCTGCTCTTACGGTAGAGAACATAGTTACCTGTGTGTAGGTTGGAACTTTTGCTAAATCTGCAAATTACAGGCAGGTCTTTGTGTAGACTTCTGGAACCATTTTCCCACCACCACCGGCATTCAAATCAGCATTTGAAGGAGCAAAATAATCATACAAAATAGCCCAACGGTGACGTTAAAAATATCGACGTTACGCGTTTGGTGTTAACGGCCAGGCTCGCAATTCTGCTCAGAATCTGAAGGCACTTTGTATTTCATGGCAAAAAGTGGCTCCAAAGTTGGTAATGTTCTTGCCAAAGAGAAAAGAGGAGCATTTTCTTAACCTGTTCTTGTATCCTTCTGTAGCCTTCTGCCTCAGGCTTCTGCACTCCGTCTTTCTCTCTCTCTCGCTCTCTTCTGCCCTCCTTCATCAGGCACTCATTAGCTCCTTTGGCCTGGTCTCCTACCCCTGGCCTGCCACTAGGGGATGTGAGCACAGTGTTGGAAATCAAAACAGGCCGCTACCCAGATTGTGATATAAAGCAGATAATTTTTTTCCCATAGTTTTTTCATATGTGTTCTAAAGCACCAAGCCAAAAGAAGGTTAAATTGCGTGTGTTTCAGGGCTGGATGTGAAAAAAAAAAAAGCTAATAGGATCTGAATATATAATGAAGGACAGGAAGGATGAGAAATGTGTTCATAGTAAAGAGCTGGTGGAGACTGCCATCACCTGTCATTTCCCCACCTTTAGATTTTTTTTTGTTTGTTTTTTTTATTTTTATTTTTTTTTAACTGCCAGCTGGCAAAGTTGTCCTTGTGCTTTACAAACTGTCCTCAGATCTGCGTGGGAGCCCTTCACATGAGCCCTGCCTCTTGCTACTCCATTAGTAAGTTGCTCTCCTCCGAGTCCTTGGGAGCATCTTACGGCAAAATAGTTTGCAGATTGTTTTCAGTAGATACATCAAATCCTTATTACATTTTTGTATCGTTTTTTTTTTCTTTTTTTTTCCTTTTTTTCAATTTTTCATGATTTTATGTCTGATAATCCATATTGAGACAGTGCTGTTTCCCTCTTAGTCATCTGAAAATATGAATCTTTGGTGATTATATTGAGGGTACAGGGTTTGCGGCCTCAGACAGTGCCACCAGTCTCCACCCAGCCAGGTGGTCACCTAAGACCTTGAAACAGTGTGAAAGCCAGGGCGGGGAATAACGGCCATATATGTGTCACTCGGAATGGAGCCTTCGATCCGATATCTGATGACAAGAGAAGGAAGGTATAAGTAAAAGCCAACAAATCAACAGAGATCTAGATTTTGAGCAAATACATTTATCGAATAATTTAAGATTTGTGAATTACTAAAAAGCAGTTTTATCTTTTATCTTTATGACACATTCCTTTTGCAATCATTTCCAGCCAAAGTATGTTAGTTAAATGATAAAGATTCCCACTTTTGGGAAAGACACAAATAAACTGTTTTGGTTTATTTGGTTTGAGACAAAAAAAACAGGCAAGTCATTTAGCCAGGCTGTTAGGATTTCAAAGAAGATCAAGCTGAGAAGAAAAAAAAATACTTATTTCCCTTTCAACAGCTTAATCAATTCCACACCATTACTTTGTCTTGCTTTCAAGTTTCTTTTCTTTTTTTGGTCTGGAATTGTATTTTTACAAAGCCTCAACAGGTACGACTAATTCTAGCACTCAGATCCTAATGTAATTAGAAGCATTTACTAAAGCAAAGTCTCTTTTATACATACGATTGGATGGAGGGTCAGAACATTCCCCCTCTTCAAGAGTGACATCATCAATAGCGATGTCCCCCTCAATCCCTGGACCTCGGATGCCCTCAAAGATCACCTGTGTAAAGCAAGAACAAAATGCAGCAAAATTATGTACCAAGTAAACTAATATGAGGTACATAATAATAATAATAATAATAATAATATATATATATATATATATATATATATATATATATATATATATATATATATATATATATAATAAATTACATATATATTATATTACATAAAAAGCAAACTTAATGCATAAATATATTTGCCCATAATTGCTTAATACCCAGTAGGTCACTCATTTTTATATCAGTATACGTATTGATGAGCACCAAAAACTGTACTAATACGTTGGCTAGAAAAAGATAGTTATAACGCATTCCTAGTTTTAATGTATTTTACAAGGGATGTTCGAGTTAAAAAGGGACTTATTGTGCAGAATAACAACACACAAATTTCTATTATTAGGAATTTCCTGAAATGGCTTGAAGTAAGTCCAGGACTGTACGAGCAAGTTCACTTACTGAATTTTTGACTACAGAATGCTTCCAGTCACCTAGTCGGGATCGTCACTCAAAGACCGTTCAAATGTTTTATTGTGTACTTAGCTTGAACACTTGTGTAAATGTCAATATTTTTTTAAACCTAAATTCATAAAAAAATTCCCGGTTTGACTTGAACGCCTCTTGAAATGTTAATAAAATTTGTGTAACCACCTGTGCTCAGAGAACTCCACCACATGTCAATCTTGCAGATTCATTTATTCAAAGTCATTTATTCAAAGTCAATGTGTTGCAATAATTTGTGCAACACATTATTGAAGATTCCATGGCATTTGTACTTAACTCTTCATCTTCCAGAACTAAGGAATTTACATGGAACATCAGTGTCATATAAACAGAGTGTTATTTTTTACTTCTGATCAGCTAGTCATCTCAAGAAAAAAAATGGCTTAACATGACGTCCTAAAATTCAGACAGTACTGCGCAATCTGTGACCACTAAAACCTTTCCACAGGCTCTATTACAATGATGTTTCCATTAAAATTATGAATGTTAAAAATTAAACAAATTTTTATGTGGATATTATATCAACATGAGTGACCTTACAAAAGCCATTAAGACAAACAAACTTTAAAATAATGATTATAACTGCAGTCACTTGTACAAAAAAATATATAAATACAGTTACTTGATTGTGATTATTCAAGTACAGTAGTTATGGCCTGCAGCTGCACTAATGGCCACAATTTGATTAAAGGTCAAGTATATATTCTGTGGCGTGGGTTTGACAGGCGCTTTTGACTGAGCTCTTATGCATCAGTGAAATAAAAGTGTACGAGAGTGCTCATGTGCAAGTTTGGGAAGACCTTCCTGTTCGGAGATTATACGTGCGTTTATTAATTGGGAACTAGTAAGGAAACTGAAATAAAACTAAGGAAAAAAAAAAAAAAACACACACACATATATATATATATATATATATATATATATATATATATATATATATATATATCAGCTTTCTCTAACTTTTCTCTATTTCCTTTTTTTCAGTTTTCTGTTGTTTGCCTTTGCTTAATGTCTCAGTGTGACTACTTGGTCTTTGCCTTTGTCTTGGGTGAAAGAAAATATATATATCAGGATAGACAGCTATTGACGTGTTTAATTTGCAATTAATCATGGATGATGAAGTAATTTTTTTTCCAAGGAAATAAATGTAAGCCAAGAAAGGGTTCAGCATAAATGTTGTCATATATAATGATGCAAAATCGGTAGGGTTCATTTCTTAAAGATTACAGTACTCATTGCTTTGTGGCTTTGCACTGTGGTTTTGACCTTTTTAGACTTTTTCTATTTCCAGAAATAAAAATGGCTAAAAAACATGTTTTTATTCAGTCATAACACACTTTTGATCCACCTTTAAAAGCAATAACCTTAACAGCTCACACGTAAAACATAACATAACTCAGAAGACATTTTAGGGAAATGCTTCTGCAGTCCACAGTTACTATGCATATTTAAAATAATAAAATGAAGAAATATTGTTTAAAACAGATATTATTCTAAATTAGATCCTAACTGAAACAGTCATGGTTAATTAATATGAAAGATAAGATTTCACAGTGTAATCGTCAGGATGTTTCTGTAATAAGGCCCCAGGGGACCAAAATCACAGAATATTTCTGTTACAGTACAAATCTGCAGTAATATTTATAAAAGTACAGGTAAGATGATTAGACTGACATTATGACAATAATCAGACAGGAACAAATGATGCAGCTATATGAAACATGCCAATATGAATGTTTTAAATGTATAATGTCTGTCTTTCATGAAATTTAAAAATCTGTTTGAACCCACAGTACCGATATGATAAACTCATATAAAAGAAAACTGCCACATGAGTATGCTAGGAATCTTTAGGCACTATAAATCAAAAGAGACATCATGTTGCTGATCAGTCAGTGTGTTACCTGAAAGGAAGCAGTAGGGTGGATGCTGATTTTGGCCTGTTTCCACCGCTCGCCCTGATTCCCACTGAGTGACCAGACTGGACCAGCATCTGAAGTGGCTTGACCTTTCTGCTTCATAAATGCATTCAGCGTGCCTGAAAAGAGTTGTTTACACCTTTAAAAAAAATGGATCCACACATTGTACATAAATAACAGTGACAAATTACGTTAGTATTACAAACTGAAAATGCTACTTAAAAAGAAATAGCTACAACATCATGGAATATTTATCAGTACTATGCACTGTGGACTTCAAAATGATACACTATAAAAAATTATATCTATCTATTCTGCAAACACCTCCGTTCTCATTATTTTGCAGAGAAAACTGGAGTGAGTGAGTGAGTCAGCAAGCGATAGAGAAAGAGAGAGAAAGAGAGAGAGAGAGAGAGAGAGAAAGAGAGAGAGAGAGAGAGAAAGAGAGGGTGTAAACCTACAGGGATAACAGTTTCATTTGCAGATAAATATGGTAAGCTTTAGGTATGCGCTCACTTGGATGTGACCCATTGTAACACCATGGAGGATGCGCTCCAGAAGATGAATAGCATTAACCATCCCGTCTAATGGAAGTGCTGTGATCCTTTTGCCTCAGAGGGACAGGCCTACAGGAGTGAGCGTTTGCTTTGAGTTCTATGATTTAATCGCATAAACACACTCCAAAAAAGAAAAAAGGCTCCCAAGCAAACTTTGAGTATATAAATTATCTTATTAATTATCTCCAACCTTTTCCCAGGTACCACGGTCAACATATTAAAACAATGTTTGGTTCGTCAAGCTACTTTAGAATACAGCCCTCAAAAAGTTCACTCGACTCAGTGCAGACAGTATATGCTTGGACGGTTTTAGTGCACACTAACAATGCTTGTCATGGACTTCATTTCGTAAGTGCTTTGTGGATTATACTGTAGGTTAGTAATAACTAACAACAATAAAAACCAATTATAGAAATGCATGAGCTTTGGAAGCGGGCAGAGCTGCATGGGGAAATTTCTCAAGCCAGGTCAGGCAAAAAAAAAAAAAAAAAAAAAAAAAAGAATAGGTTATAGCCCAGTGGTGCAATTCTTCACAGCAAACTCTGTAAAATTCTTTCACAAGTTACAGAATGAGGAGAGCATTGACTGATTTCCTTTCAGTCCAGCAGCACAAATGCGAGATTGAATGTCCATTTCCAAATCAGAAATGTCAACCCTCAGAAACCGCCACAGCTCTCACTTCAGCCAGGCTGGAGTGCGCCGCTTGTGTGTTAAAAAGGTGAATGTTAACTGCTTAAATGTTCAACTGAACAAGCTAAGTGTATATTAGAAATTCATGAAGGTTAAAAAAATTCCACACACCTCCACACTGGCCCTGGTCATGCTCAAAAAAACCATTCACTTTTGTACCGCATGCAGTTTTTACCTCATTATCTCATCACCCCCCAACCCCCCCCCCCCTTGTGTTTGTTCCTACTACTGTACATCTCTCTCTTTACCAATCACAAATATTTACATTTGAAGAACACCTTTTCACTAAGCACTTAAATGAGCACATAAAAACACTCAACTTCCATAGTTTCTTTAGTTATTTACTTATGCTTATTTATTTTTTTCATTATAATATTTCTGATGTTTTATTTACAGTATTTTGCATATAGCACGGCAGTATCTGCACTACTATACAGTACAGTAGTATTGTTCTTATCTGTGTAGCAAACTGTGAAAATGCTTTACATGGCCAAATTTAGATATCTTTCTTCTTTTTTTTCCCAACTGTATATTAGTTCTGAAAATCACAGGTTTTCCTTCCTAAACTGAAACAAGCTTTTTGCACGTTCACTGCCTAGCCAAAAATTATGGCATTTCAGAAGGATTCAATTATTATTAGGCAACACACACTAAACAGCTGTGTGAAGAAAACCACTTCAGTAATAAAAACTTCAATTTGCTAGGCAGCATTAAGATCGGAGTTTGGAGCAAAATGGAAAAAGATCATGTGGTCTGAGGACTTTAGATTGATCCCCTTCCAAAGTGACAGGTACATTGAGATAAAAAGGGAAGTGCATGAAGCGATGCACCCATAATGCATAGTGCCCACTGTACCACCCTCTGGAGCCAGTGTAATGATCTGGGGTTGCTTAAGTTGGTCAGGTCCTGGCTCAGCAACGGTATGTGGCTATAAATTGAAGCCAGCTGTTGACCTGAATGTCCAGGTTATCTCATCAATGGATTTCTGTTTCTCTTCTTCCCTGATGAAACAGGCATATTCCATGATTCACATAATTTTCACATATGAACTGGCCACCAGATTACGTGCTATGATCAAAGCTATATAAATGAAATCTTAAAGTGTGATACGTTTAATTTAATCTCTTCCAAAAGTCAAAGACAATAAGGACACATCTATAGTGTTTTATTTATATAGTTTTTACGTTTTTTATGCATAAACACGATTACTTACAGAATGTAAAGAATTACATTTTGATTATTAGAATCTTTCACATTAGCTTTTGTCTAAATTCCTCCTTATGTGTTTGCAGGAACCCACCAAAGCAAGGTTACTGTAGAAAATTCAGTAAATAACTATTCTCAGGTCTATAATATTCCCAGGTCACTTTCAAAGATGCCAAAGAATATTACGCCCAAAAAAAACAACCTTACTTTTTTGGTCAAAACCTGATTTCTCACCTTTTTGTCTCCGTTTCAGAGAAATCAGCTTGAGCAAGAGCTGATGTGTTTCTTTTCCAGGCTGTTACACATCATTATCTGTATATATTATCAGTGCAATGTGCAAAATGTAATATAAACAGCCTATAACTCGTCCCAACACAGTTCACATCCTGTTGCCTCTGAGTTTAGCAAACATCTTGATTATTTATGTCTGTTGGCATTCTTCATCACACCAGCGCTTAAGGAGAAGTGTTACTGCCGAAGTACAAGGTCACAACAGAGTGGAGTGTCCATCCACTAGCAGTGCGGAAAAATCCCTATGGACTCAACAACATAACAGACATCACAATAGGTCATAATCCAGTTTCAGCTGTTTGCTATGTGATGTGTTTCCTCCCTGTCAAGAACACATATTTCCTTTCAAGATGGATGGAAGAATACGAGCGAGGTACTCTTGTAAAAGTGCACTCAGCACTTAAAACACCCCAGCGATAAAGGACAATAACAAAGCCACAGTTAGACAGCAACAATTTTGGCATGAATGGGAAAGACAAGCTACATTTGCCTTGTTACAGCTTTGGTCTATGCGCTTTGACACAATGGCATTACTGCTCTATTTGGAAACGCATGTGTCTGCTGTGTTTCTACACGTAAGACAGGAGTGGATCCAGTGATGGTATCAGGAGTGATTTAGGTCAAGCACACTGGCTAAAGAAAATGCTGCTACTCTCCCCATTACATGGTATGCCAGAAGCTGACAGAAACTGTCTAGTTCAGCAACATGTCACATTAATGGTGCAGTCATGTGGGGCTCCTTGTCGCAAATGTGTTTCTTTGGCGTTAAAATCTCTTTTCTGTGTTTAAACAGAGATGTCATAAACCAGTCACGTTATAGAGAGATTATCGGTTTGACTTACCAATATGTTTCCCATACATATGGTAATAAAAGCCAAAGCAGTATGCTGGAGGGTTGGTGATGCCGTAAGGATTTTTAGGTGCAACGTTGAAGGTGGGGCTCAGCAGACGGGCCTTGTCGCCTTCTTTACGGGGTCTGGAGGTTTCAATATACATATAGAAACCTGCAAAGATAGACAATGGACTAATTAAAAAGTAAAACTCCACACAGACAGTAACCAGAGCTCGGGATCTAACCCTGGAGTTGTGAGGCACCAAAGCTACCAACTGCATCACCAAGAAATGCCTAATAAATATACATTATATATACTAAAGATCCACCAGTCAAAAAAAAAATGTTTTCTACTTCGATTTTAATACTAGATAATTAAAAGACCACCCAGACTCTTGAGGGTAATGCAGTTTCATACAGTTTCTGTCTGCCATCAGGATGATTAAAGCAAATGTATTATTTATGACATCAGCTGCTACTGCATTCCCATAAAAGCCACAATCACCAGCGTGCCTCCCTCTAGACCTCCTCCTCCCTCTTCTTCCTCTTTCTATCAAAAGCCCCTTTGTGGAAGTGTCAATAAAGCGAGGTCAGACTGAATCTCTGTTGTAACTGGCAAGCCTTTCTCTCTTTGAAGTCACTTTCAAAACCATTATTGCCTGTTAGGACAATTTTCTTTTCAACTTGAAAAATGACACAGTTTAATCTGTACAGCTGAATTATGTCCAAATTAAACTGCTGAATCTGGCATTTAGGAGTTAACAGAAAGCAGCTGATTACTTCATTTAAATGCATCCCACCTTACCAGCAAAATAAAAGATGAAGCCTAAGCTGACGAGAGCTCCCCATGCACTGCCGGGTGAATCTTTCCCATGTTCAGTGGGCATACAAACCTTGTTTTGAACCACTGCGGTCTCCACTGGGTCCCGTATTAGGAGTGTATTTAGTGTCTCGTATGGCGGCGCTATGTCGCGTCCAATCAAAGTTGTCATTCTTGTCCTGAGTAAACATGCAAATGGGCTCCTCCTCAAAGCTGCAGTGAAATTCCCCTGAGCAAAGAGAGAAGTGATCAGTCTCGCTAATTCAAAACGCACCTGAACGGACATGGTTGAGAAGCTTAGAAGGACCTTAGCACTGATGTCCAGGAGCCTACTTAATCACGTATAACTTCCTTAACACACTTTCGAATGCTTACAACAAAAGCAATCGATGAAAATGCCAGAGCCATCGATGAAGCATATAAAGGCCAGTCTTGCCTTTTTTTGTGCCATTGCTGTGGTGCTATTGATATTCTGCTTGAGTGGTTTATGATAAATATTCATTGATTTTATTCAAACATAGCTGGGAGCAATGTGGAGTGGTGACCTTCAAAGAGGCAGGATATTTTTTTTAAATTTCTAAACCAAGATATCTCTCCACACAGATCACTGGCTTTTGGTTAAGGCAGTACAAGAGGCCTGACTGTTGACCCTTCCCCACTTCCATGCCTGAAATCCGAAACAGTTGTTTGACTTAAAATTGAAGAATTAATGTAAAAGTTCTTTTACAGGACAATAAATTTTTTGGGGGGAATTTTAAAAGCATACTTACTCAGATGTGGGTTAATGGGAGCTGTGAAAGAAAAAAAAAGGGGGAAACGTTTAAGAACAGGCATTTATACATCTAGTCAAAACCTGCTCATTTATTCATTTGTAGAATTTTAGAATACAAATGACATTTTTATTATTAAACAATACACAGTGAATTAAAAAAAAAAATTAATATTGTGAAAAAGTACATTTTCTTTTGTAACTCAATTAAAAAAGTGACCCTCTAATCGTTTCAGATTTATGACATATAAAGTACGATATTTCATTTCATGTCTCTTTATTTTAATTATAATGATTACTAATTAGAACTCATGAAAACAAAACAAAAAAAACACTGTCTCAAAACATTACAATATTTCCTAAAATCAACAAAAACAAAATAAAAAACCCCACAGACAATACCAAAAACGTATTTATGCACTTGGCTCGGGCTCCTTTAACACAAATGATTACATCAATCCTGACATGGAGGTGATCAGCCTGTGACACTGCTCAGGCATTACTGAAGACAGGTTGCTTTAATAGCAGGCTTCAGCTCTGTATTGTTGGGTCAGGTGTTTTTCCTCTTCTTGACCACAACTCATAGACTCTCTATGGGGTTCAGCTCAGGCAAGTCAGCTGGTCAATACCATCATGAGCAATAATTTAACGGACAGCAAACCAGTTATTGGTAGTGTGGCCACTGTGAGGAGGTGCTAAGTGCTGCTGGGAAAGAAAATTAAGGGCTCAATTAAGGGCTCTACAATCTCCTGATAGATGGCGGCATTAACTTTGGACTTGATAAAACCCACTGGACCAACACCAGCAGGTGATCTGGCACCTCAAAGCATCACAGACTGTGGAAACATCACACTGAATGCTCTGGCTCTCCATTCTTGTTTCAGACTCTGGGACCTTGTGTTAAGTATACTTATTTCGAATGAAAGCGCAAAAATTACTTAAATCTTAAAAGAGTGCTTGGGAGCTATTAGGAGTGGTATAGTTCTTTTCTCTTTAGCCTCAGTGAGACGTTTCTAACATTGTATGTTTCAGGAGTGGCTTCATACTAGTGTAGGAATGTAACAGTTGTGGCCTACTCTTATTGTGTAGCAATCCCAAGATATTTAATCAGCTTTGCTTGACACCGTTCTTAACTGTGCAATCATCCCTGTTGCATGTGCACTTTTTTTTTACAGTACCAGTCAACTTTTCATAAACATGCCTCGATACAGCACCTTATGTGACTCTTTGTGGCGGTCGCTAATGATCACATTATGGACAACTGTTAAGTCACCTGTTCTGCCCATTTTGTGTACTGAACCAGGCAGACTGATACACAGTATTTAAACTGTATAAATTGTAATTTCTCAAAATGAAAACTTAAAATGAAAAATTCTAATATTTTTATATACTGGATATTTGATTTTATTATAAGCTGTAAGTCATATTCATTGAAACTAAGACAAAATTAAGCTTAAAATATAGTTTTACATGTAACAAATCTAATATATATGAGTTTCACTTTTTAACTTAAATGACAAAAAAAAAACTTTTCATGACATGAGTTGTTTTATGATGTGACCAAAAAAGATTGTTCAAACACACAAATTCTTCATAATTCTTATATATATTTTTTATCATAAAGGCTAACAATTTACACAACTGACATTTACTAAACCAGATTTTCCTTTAAATTCCACATTATCAATGTGTGTGGGTGTCTGTGTGTGTTTGAGACAAAGTTGGCCAAAAGCACTCTATCTCTGTTAAGACAACACCATATAAAATTTAAATCTGCAATTATTATAAAAGTTACAACGCAACATACAACATAATTACATTCGTTATAATAACTAATCAATAAATACTTTAAAAAATAATTTGACAAAAAAAGGAAAAAAAATAGCTAAACAAAAAAATGTATTATATATATATATATATATATATATATATATATATATATATATATATATATTTTTTTTTTTTTTTTTTAAAGAATAAATTAAGACATTAAGAGCTATCCTCATCAAATATTTAACAGCATTTTTGTGGAAAATCAGAACATATGTATATGGTATCATATCACAATCTTTAATCTTTTAGTGCTTTTCTTAGTCTTTTAATGCACCCAAGAGACTGTGGAAAAAATTTGTTCTAAGCTAACTCAATACATCAAATGGCAACATTTATGTTTAATAATGTACATGGTGCATAAAAAAAAATCTATTGTATTGTGGTGCACATCCCTTGCGTTTAAAGGATGTTAACTGATAACTGTTAACTATTCTCTGGTGAAGTTTTTGATTCCTTGATCCTTGAACCATTGAATCAATAATTCTGCATAATTATAAAAATTTCTTAATCATCTCCTGATATTAAAATTAGAATGCATACAGCAGAGAATAAATGGACAATCTTGTTTTTTTACAGATTTTCTTACACTTTTCAACTGAATTAAATTGAAGCATTCCCCTACTGTGTAATTACAAGTCCATACCCGTACATTTTAAAGCAGCTACTTCTCAATATGCAGTCCTCACTAGTAACAGAAGGATGCACCCATCGAAAAAACTAGCTAAAGGTCAAGGGTACAAAAATGCAGTTTGTTTCAATAAGTCACTGTAATTTCTTTCACAGAGTAAATACAATCTAAGCTGTCAAGAAGATGCATGGGCTTTTTCATGATCGATTTCTGCCACGCTGAATAAATGTGGAGCATCAGCTTAACCCCGAAACTTTGTTACCACGGCATGATTTATGAAATGCTTTAGGTCATGCAAAGAATTGATTTTAATTCACTCGATTAAACTAGCTAATAAGAAATCATTCCCGCAAAGCAAACATGTGTAAAGGAATATTGGTTAAGATCCGTGAGTCAGTCTTGCAGAGCAACAAAACAGTGAGAGAGACAGAGAGAGAGGGGGTAAGCTTGAGAGAGAAGATGTCCACGTGCATGTGCTCTTTGACAATACAGTGCCGAGATCCAAAATGATTAAAAAAATTAAGTCTATAAAATGGACAGTATCATTACCATATTACCATAACTTTTGCAGCTCAAAATGGCGTGAGCGCTTATGACTGATCCGTCCTGTCTTCTCACGCACTTTAAAAAGTGACGCAAACAGAAATGGAGGGAAATATGTAGTCCAATTTTGACTTCATTCGAAATGTAGTGGTCAGCTTTTTGTGTATTAAAAGTATTCAGAACAATAGACTATTTGATACTACTTCCTCGGTGAGACGATGTAGAGCATACTGTATGTACAGCCACCCACACAGACATTATTGTGAACTCATCTGTAGTGCTCTATCCAACACAGACCTTTTCCAACAAAGAGGACACATTGTGCATTTGTCACAAAAGCACATTCACACAAGGTATTATCAGAATCGTCTTTTTTATGTACGAAGGTAAGACTGGTATGCAGGAACAAAGACGCTTAATAGTTCAACAAAGGCAGCTAGTTAGTTATTAGATATTAATAAACAGTTTTTAAAACTATTTCTCACCATTAGGTTACTTATCATAAAAAACATTTATGATATATTTATAATTAAATTAAATGTTGGTCCTATTTTTTTTTTAGAACTTGTTTGTTTATTAAAAGATGCTAATTTATTACTCGTTTTTGCACATAGAAACAGCCAGGGCGTCTTAGTGGTTAGCACTGTCGCCTTGCACCTCCAGGGTCCGGGTTCGATTCCCGCCTCTGTGTGCATGGAGTTTGCATGTTCTTCCCTGTGCTCGGTGGGTTTCCTCCGGTTACTCCAGTTTCCTCCCACAATCTAAACACATGCAGATTAGTATAACTGACGTCCCAAATTGTGTGTACTGTATGTGCCCTCTGATGGATTGGAACACTGTCCAGGGTGTACCCCACCTTGTGCCCCAAGTCTCATTTGGGATAGGCTCCAGGCCCTCAACCCCAGGATTAGGCAGTACTGTATAGACGAGGAAGTAAGTGAGGGAGGGTGTGAGTGTGAGAGACAGAGAGAGAGAGAGAGAGAGAGAGAGAGAGAGAGAGAGAAACAACCAGAACGAACCATAGAAACATGTGATCATACACTACCAGTCAAAAGTTTGGACACACCTCCAAATTCCATGGTCTTTCCGGATTTGTATTTCTTTCTACACTGTAAGACAATGCTAAGGGCATCCAAAATATGACACAATCTCATTTAAACAGTTGATATTGAGATGTGTCTGATCCTTATGTTCTGTTAAACCTTAATAATCGCAGCTGCAGTTTGATAATTGGTGATTTCTGAGGCTGGTGACTCTAAATGAACTTCTCCTCTGTAACACAGGTAGGTTTTGGTCTTGCTTTCCTGGGAAGGTCTTCATGAGAGCCAGTTTCATCCTTGTGCTTGATGGGTTTTGCAAATGCACTTAACACAATACTGTTTTTGCCAGAACTTTTCCAAAACAGCTGACCTTCGTGTCTTAAAATAACAACTGACTGCTGCTGTGGTTGGATTTCACATAGTTTCTAATTTCACATTTCTAATCTCCAGTATTGTATGTAGAAAAGTTTCAATACTAATTCCTTTTGCTCAGACATGGTTATATAGTTGGTTAAAATAAAATCTGATTAATTTTATATGGATATGACAAAACCGCTATATTTCACAATCCTATATACATTTATTGGAACATAGTAATGCTAAAACAGGTAAAAATGCTCTGGGATTAAAGGGTGTAGGATTACAAATTTATAAAATGTTAAATCTAGCTTCCAACGTAACAGTATATAAACTGAACAAGTTATGTACATTGGGTTTTACATTTTAAGGTAAAGTTGGTGACATTCTAAGAAGATCAAGTCTGGTAGCCCAGACGTCAGAGACATTAACCTTTTGTCTTTATGTACTTCGTGACCACTGGGTAGGGTCCCAAGGTAAATGTGAATCTCAAGGCCAGGCTATGCCTTTGTCTCTATAATAATGTGAAGGTTTGGGTGATACTGTCAGGTTGATTAGATGAGCACCTATGCATTTGAAAGCCACTGTTATGCTGTTGAAATCAGGGCTGGGGAACTTCCGTTACCAGGCTGATTCCTGTACTACAATATGCTTTGTTTAGATTGTCTCCACCTCTTTGTATCCCTCCCTCTTGTAAAGTATAAACACTCCAGAGCTCCAGTAACTTTTGCTTGAATGATATCCCAACGTCTCCTGGTCTCTGAAAAAGTTCCCAACAAGGGTAAAGAATGTTTAATAATAAAAAATAATGCAACTACAGTACTAACTCTGGAATGCAGCAAACTCCCCATTATTATGTACATGTAAAGGCTATTTTTTCATGTCAGCAGCTAAAAGCTTAAATAAGCAAGGACACACATAGATAGTGCGACCTATTATAAGTGTCAGATATGGTCTTTTAAAAAGGCCATGGACAAAATAATTTGCTTCACATGGACATGTGGTACAGGCCTGTATACACAGTAACACCTACGCGTTTAAAAAAGCCGTATGCGTTTTACCTCATGAGCAGTTTGTAAAAATCCCTATCACTTAAGCAAGCATAACTTTCAAAAAGCATTCAGTGTCAGTGTTGAAAAATGTTTTTAAATTGTTTTTAAAAAATAATGTCTGTGTGAAAACTGTTTTTTCCTAGTTATGTAATACTGTATATCTGGACAAGCTTTTTATAAGCAGGTAGAGAGACAGAGGAAAAGAATCCTTCATCAATGTTCATGTATATGTGAATTACCCATTGAATATTCCCTCTTGCATGCTTAATGCACAATCTACTATATACAGTACAGTACTGTGCAAAAGTCTTGAGCCACCACTCACTTGCTCTTATTAAATAAAATGAAATTATTTAGATTAGATTAAAGAATGGGTACAAATGTGCCTGCAAAGTGCCTAAAGCTACAATTTAGAGTTGGTTGTTTATGTAACAATCTCATTTCCCCTCTCGTCTCATCCACACTCAGCATTTAGCATCTAATCACCAACCTGATCATCTGGACCCATTTCTCACCTTAAGTTGTGATAGTTCTTATGCTTGAATGATTTATAGGGCACTGTGTGGCTGAATGAAAAAAAATAAATGTTATTATATATATATATATATATATATATATATATACTGTATATACACACTGAAACTGCTAAGGTACAGGGACTGGACTGAAAATGCGAGTTGAAGCATGAAGAACAATTTCTCAAATCTACAGGAAAGTCTGGCTCTTTGGAAAACAAATCTAAAGAAATAAGGGTTACTCGAAACGTTTGCACAGTACTGTATGTAGCAGACAATAATCATCTTTGCACAACTTTAACTACTTTATATATTTGTAACATACTCCCTTAAAGTATTCTGCCTTTTAAGTATTTAGAGGAAGCTGTACACAACGTTAAGTAATAAGTTCCTCAAAAGTTTTTATAAATATGGCTGCAGCGTGTGTATGTGCGTTTGCGTGTGTGTGTGTGTGTGTGTGTGTGTGTGTGATGTGTTTTCCAATCAACACACTGTCCTGATTTTATCAACAAGCTGGCAAGCTGCCATTTAATTTTTTGTTTACTTCAGCTGTGATGTGAATAATCTAAATAATTAACCTTGGAGTCAGATTAGTGAAAAGGTGCTATTTTTAGTCGGATCATGATGGTTGCAAAATACCATTAAGATAAAGGATAAGATAAATGCAAACACCCCAACCCATCCCAGAATGCCTCGAACATATATTGTGTAACTACATTGCACATCTGACATCTGGAAATGACATGAGCTCTGCATGCATTAGCTTTTACTGCCGGTATATAGCTGGAGTCTCACATGAATCACAGCAAAGTACCGACTCGTACTGTACGCTATGTTAATACTATGCATGGCGAATATGCTAGAAACGCATTCGAACGTACAGTACTGGTCTGATGGCTTAGAGTTCACCCACTCAGCACATTAAAGTCTATGTCCATAAGAAGAAGATTAAGTTTAAAGTACAGCTCCGTAATGTAACCTGTCTCTATCATACTGTATGACTGGAACAAACCAGAGAAGGTTAAAACGAATCCATGCTTCCTCCAAGACGCGTGACGTTATCTTTTCAAACTGCTTTTCATATGTTGTCACAGAGCTATGTAACACACACTCAAAAAAAGCAGTATCTCCTTCCTTCCATATGCAAAAAGAGAGAAGAGAAAGAGAGAGAGAGAGAGAGAGAGAGAGAGAGAGAGAGAGAGAGAGAGCATTGCCAATATTGCTCTCTTGGACTCCTCATCATGGATGAACTCACAATCTCCTGGGCCAAGGACAATTTCAACTACAATTACTGGAAAATATCTCAGACAAAACCTGACAGAGCACCTGAAACTCTCCAACAGCTTTTACACGAGAGTCATCCACAGGTCTGTAATGTAATTATATGTAATGATAATGTTTCATCATGGATCAAGGTAATAATCCAGAGTGCAACTAACTTCTATCATGACACACCTGCATGCTTCACACACTGCAAGATTCCAGGTTCTTGTTCATGTAGGCAGAAAGAAAATAGTTAACAATAATGTCATTGTTAGAAAAACAATTAAGGGATAATAACCAGTAGTATTAGTGTTCGCTTCCTAATAATGCAGAGACCCTGTCTATAATTCAGAGTTAAACAGAACACTTCTGTACTGTATGTACAGTAGCACATTTTGCATGTAAAGTACTTTTAGAAACCGGACATTTTAGTTACCTTCTAATCTTCGGCGAATACGAATTGTTGTTTTTTTCCGACATGCATTTTGCATGAAAGACGCCCTGCTTCCAGCACTGATTCTCGCTTTACCCCCTAATGTTTACATGAAGGTTTTTACATTTACAGCATTTGGCAGATGCCCTTATCCTGAGTGACTTGCAGAAAGGCTTTGTAGTCTCTATCAAAAAGATATCCTCGTGCTAGCACAAATAGGTCAGGGACTAAGACTACTGCAGCTCATATTCCATATTAGACAGAAGGGTTGTGTCTCATTGCTTAATTAGCGCTGTAATAAATGATTGTGCATGACAATTTTCAAATGAACACACACGATACATAGAATAAAGCTCGGAAAACAGCAAGATCTCAGTTCACTGTATGTCACTCCCAGTACAATCAGCTGTAACTAATTGCAACCAACATGCTGTCTCCACTAATCCAAGCCCCTGTGAGCAGCAAGCAGCTCTAAGAGCTTCTGTTCAAGTAGAAACCTGTAAGAGTGGATGAGCAGGATGTTTGAGGCTGATCCCACGGACATGCATTGTGTAGAATGAGTGAGAGGAGTTATTTATATATTTATATTATGAGAAACATGTTATCGCACATATAAGAGCAAATTAGAGCTGATGGAAAATGGTACTAGATAATAATAACTTACAAAACAGAGCATAGGCTTACAGTAGATGGTGACTTACATGGTAATAGACCATATACAGTACTGTACAATATGTGACGCGTTAATAATTAGGATTTCACTACCTTATTTAATTAGAACTCACAATCAGGTCAGTCCTATCATATCATGTTTTTTTTGTTTTAACTGCCTAGGGGATTATTTTGGATTTATTTTCTCTTTACAGATATAAAATGTATGCTGCATTTATGGAGTTGTACAGTATGAAATTTACCATAAATATGTAACAGTGTTGAGACAATCCAGAAGTCATTAAAAAAAAAAAAAACATACAAGGGACATTTGAGCCATTGCCCCCCCCATTTCTTCATATTAAATTAGATAAATCAAAATATACTGTTTAGGGTAAATTAAATAATTTTTAAACTGCAACAGGCTGCATAGTGCCTAAAGATGCAATTGAAAAATATGTTGTTTGTAAAAACCCTCATTTCCCCTCCTGTCTGTTCCAAACACCCAGCATTCAGCATCACCAGTATACTAATCACCAACCGGATCATCTGTTCTCATAAGCACAGGTTTTTTCAAGCTTGAATGATTCATACAGTCGGTCACTGTATGGCTTAAGAAACGAAACACATTCCACTGAAACTGCTCAGGTACAGGGACTGGACTGAAAATAAGAAGCACAAAAACTTGTCAAAAGTTCGAGCCAAAAAAGTCTTTCAGAAAACCTGGAGAAGTGTTCCTCATGAGTACATTAAAAATACAAAAAAGGTCTGGCCCTTTAAAATATAAATAAATGAGGGGTGACTCAAGACTTTTGAACAGTACAGTACATTAACATGATTTTCCCTTGCAATATTTAGTCTGAGTCAGAGTCACTTGATGTTGCTGCAGAACTACAGTAGACAGATAGAGAAATAACTGCAGATCTCAGGAAAAAACAACAACAACTCTGAATGGCGTTTACATGCTTATTCTACTTGTAGTAAAATTTCTAATTAGTTGCGCACTAAATTGGTCTTCATGGTTAAGCCCTATTTGTTTTGTACAATACATGACTTAAAAAAATAGAGAACACTGCATGTTTTTTACGCAACCCAAATTTATAATTCAGATGAATCCACCCAGAACCCACCCCTAATCTGCCAAACCTTGACTTGGTGATTTATCATTAATAATTGTTCATAAATAGAAACTAGGCACTAGTTGTTAATAGTAACAACTACTATTATTGCATTTTTGATACGGTATGTCTTTGTGTTTACAGCTACTTTAATGACAACTGTGTAACACCCACCACTGTAGGTCACCATCCTGATAGCGGAATCTCCCTCGCCAAAGCGGGTGATGGGGGTCAGGCGCACTTCGTAGGCCTCAGGTCTGATGAGCTCTGACAGGTTATGGGTGATGAGCTCTCCCTTCAGAATGGGGCCATCTACAGTGATCTCCTGCTCCCACCATCTCTGTTGCCCAGTCTGGAGAAGAGTAACAGAACAAGCATTTATACACACTTTTTGGACTTTTGGTTCAGGTCTTCACAACCTACACCACATTGTCAAAAGTGTTCGCTCACCTGCCTTCACATGCATATGAACTTACTTACAATGTTGGCCCACACTTTGCAGCTATAAAAGGCTTTAACTCTTCTGGAAAAGCTTTAGAATTGTGTTTATGGAAATTTTTGACCATTCTTCCAGAAGCGCATTTATGAGATCAGACATTAATGTTGGATAAGAAGGCCTGGCTTGCAATCTCCACTCTAATTCATCCCAAATGACAGTCAAGTTCTGGTGTACAGTCATGCTGAAACATGGCCGTGCCCAGACATTTCCCACCAAGGTGGGAGCATGAAATTGTCCAAAATGTCTTGGTATGCTGAAGCATTCAGAGGTTTTTTCACTGGAGGTAAAGGGCTAAACCCAATCCCTGAAAAACAACCTCACACCAGTTCCAACATGACTGCGCACCAGTGCACAAAGCAAGGTCCATAAAAACACGGATGAGCGAGTTTGGTGTTGAAGAACTTGACTGGCCTGCACAGAGTCCTGACCTAAACCTGATGGAACTTCTTTGGGATAAATTAAAGCAGAGACAGGCCTTCTCGTTTAACATCAGTTGTCGTTGTTATTATAACTTTTAAAGCAACTTTAAGTGAGATATGAAGATAAAATGAAAGACAGACTCCAAACAAGTGGAAAAAAAAAACAAAATAAGTACCATGATTACAGTAAGTTGTAACTTTGTGCCCCATATAATCAAATGTTCTAGGAGAGTGTATTATTAGGCTGTAGCCCAACCCACATAAGGGGTATCCACAGGGACGGTCCTAGACACAGGAAACACAGGCAGCTGGCTACAGATATAACTTAGACCTACAGACTCTTAGCACAGAATATAAATATACAGTATGAGAAATGAGACGGTATCTGTCTATGATAATAAACCTAATGTAGCCTGAAGACATTCATCATCAAATGTATTCCTGACCTGCTTAATGGCTTCTACCAAATAGACTAATGATATAGAAAACACAAAAGGTAAAAAAGACGTCCATGGAGTTGTACCTTACAAAGACCCATGGAGAGTGCTGTTGTGTAACTAGAACAGAGCACTACTCCCAAATTACACTGTTCTTGTGGTGCTTTTGGTGAAGCATGCTTGGGTACAAATTGTATTATTTCAAAGACACTTTTGACCTGTAAACTCGTTCAAACAGATAATCATTGGCGTATTCAGACAATACATGTTGGTTGTTCAACAAATGAGAACCTTGTTTTATTAATCAGAGAGCTGGCACTTCCAAAAACATTTTTGAGCAGTGTGTGTATAACAGTCATTTGAACAGAGTGAAGTATTAAATGCTGGTACTAGGCTTGTGCAATATTAATGTTTTATCTTCTGCGACAATGTTCAGCGATGTTTATCTATTATATTAGATTAGATTATATTCAGATTTTTTTATGGAGGTTTACACATTTTGGAAATGATGTTTGCAATTTAATGTCTGGATACACTATAAGGTTTTATTATTATAAGTTATTATTAAAAAAAATACACCAAAAAGGTGCAATTTTCTTTCTCGTAGTCGGGCAAATAGAAATCTGGAAGGATGCATGCAAGCCCCGCCCCTGTTCTGTCACCATATAGGGAAAACGTTTGAGGTTATTATTAAGAAATAAAATCTTAATGTATGCTTGTAATTCAAAATGAACTAAGCTATTAATCAAGTCAAAGAGACATTTCTTTAAAATTATGTGCAAGTGTATGAGTAAACAGTACTAGTAATATTTGTACCTACACACCTTTCATGTTCTTGCATGTAGTTAGTTCTGATGTCTCTTTAAGATAAAAATAATTTTGTAAACCTCTAGTGGCCACTGGAAAACTTGCCGTGATTTGCAGTTGAAGCTATTTAGTCATGTTCTATTCTTAATATTGTTTGATAACTGAGAAAGGTTTGCTAAAGCTAATACGACTTTGCAGAATTAGGTGAATTTTAACATGCTTTTAGCCCTCAAAATAAAGGTTTGGTTAATACAAACAATCTGTAATTGCTTAGTTTTACAAATAATAATAATAATAATAATAATAATAATAAAAGATTAGTGTATCAACATACTGTATTTAAACTATAGGACAGAATTTCCACTCTAGAAGAATACAAAAGTTTAACAAAATAAAAAAAGATAAATAATAAGAAAAATGAAATAAGCACATTTACAAACGTAACTTATTTTAGTATAAAATTAACATAGAATCTGTTATAAAGAGATGCTTCAATATGGCGCCACTAAGTATGATGTTAAGTGTGGAAGCCCCAACGCAGGACATAGAGAAGAGCGTTGGGACATGGGGTGTTTATTTAAGCAGGGAATAATCGGTTCTTATGAGCACTACGCAACGTGAGGTGCAGGCACCTTTATGCCTCTTTGACTCTTACAACTCAATAGGGGGTATATTTTCTACTATGATGAGGGGTGCGCTTACAGTATGTCTGCACATATCACCTCACTTCTGTTTTTTTATTATTTCACTCTTGTGAAATGAAAATATTGACTTACCCCTTATATGTTTTGTATGTAATATATCTTTCTCTATTTTTTCTTTTCATTTTTCTTTTCTCAGTTCACTTCTCAGTTTTTTTTCCCTTATCTTTTCACTTTTCCTAGTTTTTTCTTTTCTTTATCTTTTGCTTTTTTGTTTTCTCTTTTTTTACGTTTTTTCTCAGTTTTCTCTTTTCTTTACGTATACCTGACTGCCGCTCCTAGACCTGGTGCCATGAAAATGTTCAGTCGTGTTGCACCAGTTTTTGGGAGCTTAAGTAGCCTACCGGCCAGGTGTAGCGCATTCACTCTGATTTCCAGCATGACTGGGTTGCCTAGCAACCGTGCCTGTCTGCCTCTCTGCCTGTCTATAAATCTGCAGAGTGAACCTCCGTGGCTTCACCCTTCTTGTGGGCGGCTACAATGTTACAATGATCAATATGTAAATGATATACAAGGCCAAAATATTTTTTAACGTAGAATCTTTGCTATAAAATTTATGAAATTAGCTTATTGTATTTTGTTATTTACCCTCATTATTTTTTAGCCATGTTTAAAAAGTTTAGTTTAAAATTAAACAAACAATAATATCCCAAAATGGAAGCCACATCAGAACAGCAGTGCTACTGTACATGTGTGTGAGAAGAAAACACAGGCATGTCACAGTTACAAGCATATGTGCGTCTGACTTTCTCCAGTAAAATTTACAGACAGTTACACCTTTTTTTTTTTTTTTTTTTTTTACACAAATCACCAACTGTGTCAGGGTTTACTTGTTAAGATTTACCCAGCTTTCTCCGTGGCCTCGGAGGCCTAAAATAAAATAAAATAATAATAATAATAATAATAAATAAATAAAAATGGAAACAACAAGGCTGTCATGACAGCATAAAGTTCAAGGCCTTGTGTCAAGAAAGTAATACAGCATGAAGCCTGTCCCCAGCTAGAGGACATCAAAATACTGCATCGTTACAAGAGCAATCCGCCTTCTCTAGACATCGCAGAAAACGGTTTATCGCAACGCTTAGCAGAGCCTTAACCCTGTGAAGAAAACCTTTTCATTACGCTATAGCATGCGATTCCCGAATGTTGGGCTGTGATATCGCATCCCAAAATTTCATTAAATAAAGAAAAGAGGTTGTGACACCAAAGCCAAAACATCTCGGTGGCAGTGATCTGATTTGACCAGGAAGTGAAAATAATCACAGCAATGCCCACGAGAGGAACAAAAAAAAAAAAGCACCATAAGTGGGATATATATATATATTTATATATAATATTATGAAATTATTCGTAAACCAAGTATCTTTGCCCGTCCTGCGGAAAACTCCGTACCGATCCCCATTTAACAAGGTAGTGGCTCTATTGGCTTTCTGCTTAGCTAGCAATTACATGAGCTTCATGATTAAGAACTGAATGTTACTCAAGTTCATATGCATGTGAAGGCAGGCGAGCAAATATAATGTATGTGAAAGACAAATTCCCTGTGTACGCCTGGGTTTGATATAGCACAAAGTAATCTGAAACTGATTTATTGAGCCATTTAAATTGACTTAATTGCAGGATTGTCACGATTATCTTCTCTTACTGTATGTACAGTGTATGCATAACACATTACACAGTAGATACTGTAGACTCTGTATGGACACTGTATTGCCTATGATTGGTATGGCTTGTTTTACTATTCGAAGTCCAGGATTCAAATATTTATTAATTTTTATATGAAAAAAATGCCCAATTTAGTGATTTCTCTTTTCATGAAAGGTTTATAAAAATAAATTACTAGTAGTATAAAAATGATTACATTTCAGAAAATCATATTATTTTCCTTTCAGCCACTATATAATTTTTATAAATATACTTCACAGTTATTAACCTTATTCTCTAAATTCCTCTTGGCATCAACAAAGTGTCATCAGATCTGTTATTTGATAAAGCAGACTTGAGCTTCCAAAACTTTCTTCATTCACCTAAATTCAATTTACAGTTGCTGTTGTTGTTCTTTCGACTGTTCCTGTTAATGGGTCGCTACAGCGGACCATTCAATACACATATTTTGACGGCCCAGGTTTTCCCCCGAATACCCTTCTTGATGTAACCCTTCCATCATAATGAACGGTAATATGATCAAATAAAAAAAAAAAATACAAAATACATATATATATATATATATATATATATATATATATATATATATATGCTGTATATAAAAACTCTGTACTCTGTGTGTCTGTACATTGAAGATTTTTGTGAAAAAAATATTTGGGGTAGATGTACGTTGAGAAATGGCACACTTTAAGATGTTTTTTGAAATTTTAGTCAAATTTCTGAAGAAAGTCGCATGCAAGGTTCTCATGTAGTTCTTACTAAGATGACATACTTATAATAGTTGACCCACGATAAACAGCTGTACAGAAAAAGTTTATGATACTTTGATTTCACAGTTATAAAAATGTATTTATTTATTAATTTGGTATTCTGGTATTTTCCATCCGGCACAGATGGGCGACAGATACAGTGGAACCTTGGATAACGAGCACAATTCATCCTGGAAGCGGGCTTGTATTTCAAAACACTCGTAAATCAAAGCGGATTGTTCCATAAGCAATAATTGAAACTTAAAGTATTTGTTCCACAGCCCAAAAAAATAAATTCTTAATAATTAATACAAAATATAAAGTAAAAAAATTAAACAAATTAACTTGCAATTTCCTTAAAAAAAAAGTAAAAATAAATCCCGACAGATCCAATCCCGACACTGTGTGTGTGTGTGTGTGTGTGTGTGTGTGTGTGTGTGTGTGCGTGTGTGTGTGTGTGTGAGTGTGTGTGTCTATGTGCATGTGTGTGTGAAGCTAAAGTAAGAGGAAAGGAGGAATCAGACCCCCCCTCCCTGTTCTTGTCCTACACAGTAAACCTTCCTCCTCTCTTATTTAAGTTACACACACACACACATTAACAGAAAGACTGTTTTATTTGAAAAATTCGCATCGCTAATAACTGTCGCGTGAACGCACACTAACGGAATCATTGCTGTAAAGTAAAAAACAAAACAAAAAAACAATTAAGTTGCAGAGTGAGTGTGTGTGTGTGTGTGTGTGTGTGTGTGTGTGTGTGTGTGTGTGTGTGTGTGTGTGTGAAGTAGCACGATGTCCAATGACGTGCGCGTACACACATAACGGCAGGCTGATACAGAGAGGGAAAGAGAAAATAGATCTTTAACCTCTTTAATAAGACTTTCTTTTGCTTTCCATGCGTGCACACACGTGTAATATAATAAACAGTAATACGTGGTACTTGTTATTCGTAAACCAAGTATCTTTGCCCGTCCTGCGGAACACTCACAAACAGCGTTACTCACAATCTGAGGTTCCAGGGTACTGCCCACTCTGAAGATATATCTGTTGTATCTGTAGCAGTTACTTAAGAGGACGGATTGCCAGCTCGACACCTGATTGTCTCCCTGCATGTCTTTGGACTGAGAATAAGCAAACTCGAGTCAATCAGACCTGAGACGAGAATTGAACCTCGATGCTGGAGGTGCAAGGCGACAGTGCTAACCACGCAACCACCGTATATAGTTATATTGTATTAGTTCTGGGTAAAAGGTAACTCCATGTTCCTCCTTATTTCTTGGTCTGCTAACATTTTCGCAAAAATCTCAATAAAGGCTCTAAATTCTTAATCTAAACAATAGCAATTTAGATTAAAATTTTAAAATGATTGTAAAGTTATGGGTAGCCTAGTCTAATCCTAATCCTTTAACTTTTCATACTCAAATAAGTGCTGGCGTCAGACTGCTCGAGTTATTCCTGCAGTGTAGCACAAGCTGTTGAATAGCTGAAGCCTTTTGCTTATTAGCTCACTGCATCACAGTTATAAGGCCTTATCAGATTAAACTGGACGCTCTGACCTTTTCTACAAAAAAAAAACACTTGATCTCATATTTTTTATATATTTTTTTCCTTTCACTAGACTTGGCACTAAATAAACAGACATTCCAAAGCCGAGAGCTTGTCAGCTTGCAATAATCTGTACTGATACAGTGAAAGCTCACAGAAATAAACCTTTAATTGAAGTTAAGATGCCAAGGCAAGAGGAGATAACAGCTTTTGTTAGAATGGGCCGAGGTAAATGGAAAAGTGTTGTTTTGTTATTGGTAATCGCCCACGTAATTCAGTGGCTGCCCTTACCTTCACTTGCCACTCACATCCAATTGTGCCTTCCTGCCTGGAATGAAAATTAATTGGATCAGAGTGTTTAAGTGTGTGCACAGCAGTTGGGAGCAGATGGTTGTGTTAAACGCCAAGCTTGGTGCAAGAGCAACACACCATCAAATTTAAATTAAGCAAAATTTTCTGTTCCATGTGATTGCAATGGGTTCCTATTACATTCTATTAGTTATCCTACCAATTTTAATCATGCACAAACAGTGCAATGTTTAGCTGTAATTAGTCCTAGTGAGATTTATAGGAGCTTATTATTTGGCTAAGTTTCTATCTTACGATAGGATCTAAGTCTCTTTAACTGTCCTAATGACGATGTGAGTGGTTTTTCCCCAGACTGTCATCCTGTTTTCTTGATGAGTTGACTCATAAGAGTGATAAGAACTTAGAACAGAGGAATCTGATCGAAGAGAGTACCAGAGGAGTAGGGAAGCGAAAAAAAAAAAAAAACGGTAATCAAAGTGCCTTTGCGGCAATAGCAGTGCCTGAACCAAACAACTCATATCTAATTACTGTGACACCTATCAATCCTGCTCTTCAAACCTTGGATGCTGATATCCTCTCAGGACTGATGGATTGATTGCAGGATGAGGACAAGAGATTGAAAGATGCGAACATTAAGAGGGGCGTGGCCAGTGCAGTCAAGAACCGAAAAAATCAGACCAAAGCATCAGATAGTCAAGGTGATTCTCACTTTATGAGACCTGCATCTAAGTCTTTCAAGTAATTTTACATTCATGCCTGCCTCACACAAGGCAGCCAGAGATAACAGAAAATCATCCATTATGGAGCTGTAAAGCCCAGCAGCCCTCACTATTAATTCAGCGGCTGTGGTGAGGGCAAAATGATAATGATTCTGGGGGAACGGTGAGAACCAGGCTGCACTGGGCTATAAATAGCAGCACATCCCTCCACGTGTGAGGCTTCTGGTTGCCGTGCTACAGCACAGCATTGAGCATTGGGAAGTTGGAGACATTTTATTTATTTACGAAGAGGCTCCTTCCTCCTCACCAGCCCTGCATTCTCATTCATGTTTAATCATTCCAGCCTGTTAGAGGGGAATGGAGTTAGATTTTCACTCCAAAAAAAAAAAGGCTTCAGTTTTACTCCATGAACAAAAAGATGAAAAGAGCTCACCTTACATCATAAAATTTTGAAGAAAAGGCACTGCCTTTTAACAACTACCGACTCAAACGCTGTTGCAACAGTCTGGTCTTAATTGCCCTGCATTGAAACCCCTGAGAGAAACTGACAGCATGCAGATAAGTCTATAAGCGCATGCACTTATAAGTTTTCACTCCAACCAAACAGGGATAAACACTTTGAAAATCAGAGCTTTGACTCACTATTAACTCAATGCAATAACTTATGTTATGATGCCTGGGCCCCTGAGGTACAACCGCCCCCTTATCTATTTCCCACTACAAAGTTCATTCTGGTTCACTGCACTGGTTTTTATGCCAACTATTCTTGTAATATTACAGCTTAATGAACACAAATATTTACCTCCTGATTATTGCCACCCCTGAGAAAAAGTCTTAGATTGAGAACTGCGGGACATTTTTCACATGGAAGTACTTACACAATATCTTGGGTATTCAGCATTTTGAATAAATTAAAAAAGCAATTTAAAAGATCATTCACGTAAAATAATAATATTAGATGAAGTAATTATTGCCAAAGGACAAAATTACATTCATATTTTCTTGTTCCTCTGAGATACAAAACCAGATGAGTCCTCTCTCCTAATCTATCATTAATGCTTATTACTTAAAGCGTTCAATGTTTTATGGCTTGCATTTACTGCATGAGGATAAATGATTTCTAATGTTATTTTGTTTTGCCTTCTAAACATTTTGATCCAGTGGAACAATATTCACAAATACATTCCATACTATGTGATTTACATAATAACACACCCACAACCATAATACAGTACAGTACATCCACACACACACACATACACTTTATCTTCACATTAAATGAAATTTATATACATAGATTAAATAAAAAAAAAAAAAAAGGAATAAGTGTTGTGCAACAAGCTGCAATGTGCCTAAAGATACAATTTACAAAAATGGTTGTAGATGTAACATCAACCTCATTTCCCCTCTCATCTCAGCAACCTCTCAGCATTCAGCATCACCAGTACACTAATCACCGGCCTGAACATATATTGTCTTCTTCAACTGTTTCTCACTGGTTCATGCAAGTCTTCCTTCAAACTACATTAGGAAATACAAGAAAATCTGCCTCATTGGAAGCAAAATATAAATATACGAGGGGTGTCTTAGTACTGCATACATTTTTATATTCTGTATGCATAGGTATATGTACTGTACAAAAACTGCATAGCATGTCAACTTTTAAAATATGCTTGTACTGTCTTTTTTCCATATAAAAAATGTCCACCCTATCTCTCTTACTCAAGTGTCACTGAGGAATGACAAATACAGGTAGAGAGTCTGTACTCTAACCCAGGACTTCAATCACTGTCATGATCATATCAAGAGACAGAAAGACAGAGAACAAGAGAAAGAAAAACATACAGACCAAGAAACTAAGAAACTAGAACTAGTAATTACCGCTGCATTCACTGTCTCGACACTATAGTGGATTGAGCTGATCTGATCAAAATAAGAGAGAAAATCATGGGTTTGAAGGTGCATTTTACAGCACTGCCATTCCAGAGAAATCTTTATTGTTTTTATTTTTAAGCCTCATGAAACTCGTATATCTGAATGTGCTTGCACTGGGGCAAAGAAGGTATGACATCATGCAAAAGTGAAACAAACATTGTTTTATGTGTTAATCAATGTAGACACCAGAAACATTATTTTGACTCGCCATTATGGCAATTAAAGTATTTAATGACATATACTGTTAATAATAATATGGACTGTAAGTAAGGACCAAACCCTTATCATGGGGGCACAATGGCCTACTGATTAGCACTTGTCACCTTGCACCTCCAGGGTGAGGGTTTGATTCCCACCTCAGGTCTACTGTATGTCATGGAGTTTGCTTGTTCTCACCATGCTTATTGGGTTTCCTCTGGGTATTCTGGTTTCCTCCCAAAGTCATGCAGGTTACAGTAGACTAACTGGCATTTCCAAATTGCCTATAGTGTGTGAATGTGAACTGTGAACTTAACCCTTAAAAATCTGCCATAGAAACAACGGATATATCTCAAGGAGGGGAAGTATTCATTATTCTATTTGTCGGACCAAAATACAATTTAAAGCTGCAGTATTTGTTTATAACTCATGGCATATATATATATATATATATATATATAGGGCCATTAGCTTAAAACAACACATCAATCTTCTCAATGCTATTTCTAGTCCATGATATAGTGAACCATTATGAGGATGTGTTTTTATACAGATGCCAAAGGACTTTAAGTCACTCGGGATATGAACATCTGCAAAACGGTGTAAACACAATAAAAATAAGCAGTTTTCACTTGACAGCACATTCCATATTAAAAAAAAAACACCACAAAGGGTAATCCATGCAAATTACATGATTTGAAATTGATCAAGTCGGGGTTTATGCTAGTTATTCTTCTTATGCATAGATGCTCACACACTTGGGAGGATTTTCTCCGGATTTTCATGAATATGAAATTTCTTGGACAAATGCTTGTACAAATGATTTACGAATAAAGTGGTTCATATCCAGGCCCATTAATGATGAATAGCCCATGCCTTGTGTAAAACGGGTGCATTTCACGACAGCTGATTAGCCTTACCTGGCTCGTTAAATAAGCCTGACCTCTCCGTTTTAACATTGTTTTCTCTGATTCATAAAATAGGAATCAAAACTGGGATTTTTATAAAGCTTCTCTGCGACAATATCTGTTTGTAAAAGTGCTATGGATATTTAACTGCCTACCTGGCGTATGCCGAGACGATAAGCCATGATACGGTCCACTGTATCAGGGTTCATCTGGGTCCACTGAAGCTTATAGCCGTAAACACGGGGTCGGTTCTGCCACAGTGGACTGTAGGTGTCGTAGTAGAACTCTGGAGAATAAGCTTTTCCTGCAGGAGCAGAACAAAAACATTTCTTACTCATGCATGCATCAGATAACATACTGGCATTATACAAAAATTGCATACAGAGGAGTTGATAACACGTATCACATGTATTTAATTGATTAGATAAGATAAGATGAGATAAGATAAAACTTTAATAATCCTGGAGATTATAAGGCTGGAAAAGTACTGTAGAATGCAACAATCAAACAAGGTAGAATGCAGCAACCGGTAGCAATAGTGTAGCAGAAACTAGATTCTGATTTTCTGAAGTTACATAGGAACAATAATGAGTAATATTGCACACGATTGTGCTGAATGATATTACATACTCTATGATATTGTTAAGTGATATTGCTATATGATATTGCATATGTTTTTGCTAGAATCTGCACATGAAGAAGCTTGTGTTAAATCCTAAGCAATATAATGTTAATAAACACTCTTAAGGTCCAAAAAAAATCAACAGTTTTTGTTAATTGTTTTTTATTTTATTATTATTATCATTATTATTATAATTAATTTACATTTAAGAATTATTGCTTTAAGAACTGAAATTTTGCAGGAATAATAAAAATACTTGTTTGTGTCAGTGGAAGGCCAAGCCAAGCGATTTTCCTTTTTTTTTTGTGAATTTGTATTTTTATTTTTTTGCATTTTGTGCAAAAATTAGTGAAGACATACAGTAGCACAATGGGTCGCAAGAATATTGTCAAGGACAATTTTTTTTATTTATTTTTAAATGTAAATGTTTTTCTAAATGTTTTTATTGTTTTTATATGCAGAATATGATTGGAGTGTTGGAAATTAATAATATTGGTAGAACGGATTATCTGCATTTGCATATGAAAATGCGCTTCACAATACAAAATTTCACCTTAAAAACTCGGCTCCAGAATGGATTTAATTTGCATGCCGAGATACCACTGTATGTACAACATAGTGGAAAATCCAGCCAAGTGTACCCAGCCAAAAAGCTTCTCGTTGTGTTGAATTAACATCCTACAGGGCTTACATACCATAGGTCCAATCGGACTCACATGAATTTTCAAAGCGCTAAATTAACACTCTGGATTTTACTGTGTATTCCCTGCGTCCACTTAATACTGGAGCATGGAATTAAATGAAAACTACCAAGCAACAGTATCTTACTTCATTTATTTACAAAGGTCATTTGCAAGCCAAGTAAATGATGTGAATGGCCTCAGGTTAAAGTCTTAATCAAAATTTCATTTAAACCATTATTATGAAGCACTATGTAGACCTTCTAAGTGTCATGCCACTGATTAAAAAAAAACAAAAAAACGTTGTAAATAAGCAGAGGAAACATGCAATGTGCCTAAAGCAGGTGTGCTTTTTGATTGATGTTTTGAAAGTTGGTCAGTTTATGAACCAACATAAAAGGCAGCTGCTCCCCAGCCAACGTCATATCACGATTGACAAAACATCAGCTTCAGCATCATCAAACATCTCAGTCTCATCTGTTAATATCCAGAACATTACAGTTGATGACTCGGTCCAAGCTTTCCTGAGAGTTATTGTGTTCATGACAGGTGCTGACGAAACCACAGACAGAGCTGTAAGGGAAGCGAGTGTGGCTATTGACATGGAAGGATGTGAAGTTGCTGATCTCTGCAAGCAGCCTCATAAACCTGCCAGTGGTGTTTATGTCAGCCATGACTTATTAAGAGGCTGTGGTGGCCCAGACACTTTTTTAATGATCTGCAGATTTAGCCCTGCAGGCTGGGAGGAGGGCCATTGCAATCCCATCAGGAACCTGCCTAAGCACATCCCAAATGGCACAACAAAACATTGAAAAAGAGGGAAAGGGAGAGGGTCGGAGATAAAAGGGGAAAGGAGAGCACCAAATGAGAACAGATTTATTAAGTTATGACCACATTTTGTGCCTCCTGAAGTAGAGTGAAACAACAGCTTTCTGTACTTATAAAAGCGTCTCTTGCTCTGTGCTGTTTTTTTTCTTTTTTCATTGTACGCAACATGTACGTTACGACCACTTAAAATCAACAGATTTATTCAGTTTATAGGTCTTGGTTCTGCTGGCAAGACACCTGGACATCTGGAGAATGCCCAGAATGGCTCTGTCAGCTTGAGCACTTTACAACCATGGTGAGTCGAAAAGCATCTTAGAAGACACGGCACAACAAACCGTTAGGCAGATGGGCTACAGCATCAGAAAACCACATGGACCCCCAGTCCTGTCAGCCAAGAACAGAAATCTGAAGCTACAGCGCGGGCACGGGCTAACCGAAACTGTACAGTTGAAGAATGAATTTCGGCTGCAACGTACAGAGTACGCGGTCTGAATTTGGCATCGGTAGCATGAATCTGTGGACACAACCTGTCTTGTGTAACATTTTAAACTGCTGCTGGTGGTGTAATGGTGTGTGGAATGTTTTGACACTCATTGAGGCCGTTGAATACTAATTAAGCAAGGTTTGCATCGCACAGCTTATTTGAGTATTGTTGTTAACAATGAGAATCATCAAAAAAATATTTCATAATGGGTAATGCTGCAAGTCAGCTATATCTATAAACATGCCAATGACTTTATTACAGGTACAGTACACACCTTTATTAATGTCTGTATAAACACTTTAAAGATATGTGATGAGCAATTTGCTTCAAAGAAATGCACATGTGAAATCTACAGTATTTGAACAAGACATTCATTATGCACAATATTCTTTTTATATAATACATTTTAGCCAGTTTGGAAAAATAAATAAACTAAACTCAAACAAATATAACAAAATGCAACCATGATTAAGAAAATCGATGACTACTAACATAGTTGGAAGGAATGTTAGAAACAGATAAAAGCAAACCAAAATAAGACAAACAAACAAACAAAAAGATCAGAGAGAGATCAAGGTATCCTATTTGTAAAGTATTGTATGTAATACTAATAGTCTCTCGTTTTTTTTTTGTTTTTTTTTTTACTTTTATGAAATTTTTGTTTTTGAAACTTGCCCTGGACTTTAGTTCCCATCATGCACTTCACCATTGTTACAATTAAATTCACCTGAACTGCATTAAGTTTATTATCCTGTCTATTTAAAGTCAGTGTTTCAGTTAGGTCTTGTGTTAAGTGAAAAAAAAATATAAAAATAAATTCCCAGCATGCACGTTCCAGACTGAAGTACTAATAAGACACACCTGATGTCCAATCTGCAGATCACTGCGAAGTACACACTCTTGTGGGTTTACTCCAGACAGAATGCATACATTATAATATCCCAAGGTAACAGTTGTATCCTACCATGTTATATGTTAAGCTACAAACCAGTAAACTGAGTATAGAATGAATGACTTTGTGACTCAAGTGCCTTTAAATATTACTGTTTCCTTGTGTATAAATCCTGCATTGAACTTTGCCTATGTTTTTGCCTAGCCTGAGATATTCCATTTTCTGGTCGCCTGTCCTTTGCCCGTGACCAATACTGTTCTTGTGATACCCGTGCTGAATTCGTCTGCTCTTTTTTCTCTTATTTTTTTTAGTTCCAAGTAAATGCTTAATTTCTTCTAAATATTAATTAGACAAATATATAATTAATCAAATGCTCAAACAGCTTAGCATTCCTTAAGGCACTGAATATATTAGCAAGTTAAAATTGCATGGTTAACTTTTAAAGAAGTCCTATTATGCAAAGTTCACTTTTTTGGATGGCCTCCAGTCTGCAGGCACAAACAAAAAAAAAACATATAAGAGAATTTCTCCTTTTTGTCCATTTTCATATTGCCTGAGGTTAAAAAAAAAAAAAAGCCAATTTGATTTCCTCCTAATGTGATCTCGAATACTGTAAGAAGATACCCTTCCCTGGCTTGCTACTCAACTCCACATCAGCTCTGCTGTTCTCTGGCGAGACATGTCTCAGCAGTCGCTCAATTACTGTACATTAACAGTGACACCGCTGAACCAGTGACCTCTGAAACCAATGTTAAAATGTTAAAGAAATAGTAAAATGTCTAAACTTAAAATCAGATTGTATCTTTTCAAATATCACAGCTTTCAGCTATATGTAATTTCAGTATTTGTAATATCAAATGTAATAATAAAACTACTAATAGTTTCATTCTTTTCAGAAATCCAGAAATATCTGATTTTTAAAGAGGCCAGAAATTGTTGGATTGTCCAAGGGACAAACAGCAAAGCATTCTTGAAATCCTTATTTAATAGGTGCAAGGTCAGGAGTCACGTCCTGGTCAACCTGGGCCTTCTGAAACACATTTTTATGCAGTTTGAAGCTCTCTCATTGTATGCCTCAGTAAGTTGTTTCTATTTAAGCTGCTAAAGTAAAGTACGTCAACTAAGTATTAAGAAATGTATTAATAGCTAAACCATTGCTGTTCAAATCCAGTCTCGGAGGGCCAGTATACAGCACAGCGTGATTCATGTAATCTGGTAATAACCAGGGTTTGTTGCCGTGTTTAACTGTTGGTTGGTTACAAACTGTGCTGGGCTCTCAAGAATGGATTTAAACAGATCTGAGCTAAATATTACTTGCTTCGCAAATAAATCTTAGTGCATAAAGATTTATTTGCGAAGCAAATAACTTATAATCATGAAACTATAATCATGAAACTATGGTGGCTAACTGCAGTGACCTATGCCTTCCGGTCGTTGTTCAATACATTACATTTAGGCATTTGGCAGACACGCTTATCAGGAGTGACTTACATTTTTCTCTTTATTATACTGTACATCTGAGCAGTTTTAGGGCCTTGCTCAAGGGTCCAACAGAGACAACTTATGGCCAGGATGGTGCTGGGATTTGAACCTGAGACCTTCTGAACCAATGTCTTACTGAACCAATGTAGTCCAATGTCTTACCCACTCAGCCTACATCAAACGTCTTTGGATTATGTGGGTAAAAAGACACCCCAAAGCACATGTGCCAACCACGGGGAGATTTAAAGCCCCAACCCTTGAGGCATGGGCGTATACAGACAGTATGCATACAGTATGATAACCAAAGGTAACAGTTGTATGCTACCATATATGTTAAGCCACAAACCAGTGAACTGGGAATAGAATGAAGGACTTAGTGTATGGATTGCGCATTGTCTGATTCTTTATAGAATTAAATGATTTTTTTTTTCTATTTTAGAGAGGAGTTACAAGTAAAATTAACAAGTAAACATCAACACCGTCAACAACAACAGAACCATCAAAAATATTTAAACACCAAAGGCTAAAACTAGAGCAATGTGCATTGTGTTAGCCTGGCAGAGCGAATTAATAGCTTCTTTAACTCAGCTCTGCAGACTTCACAACCGAGCATCTCAGCATTTCTGATTAAGCCTCTGCTATAGTTTGGCTTGATCTCAGGCCTGTGTATACAGAGTCTGGCCTCTTGCATGGTCTAGTAATCAGATTTCCTGAGTGCTTTTTGATCTTGGTTTTAGCAACTGACTGTGGCACATCTCATACGTCTCGGCTGCCTTAGTCTTTCTGATGTCAAACGAGGACGAATGAAGGAGGAAAAGAGCAGTTGTGAGCGGAAGAATCTACAGCTCAGAAAGTAGAATTTAAAGTCAATCTCCTGATAAGGCAAAGGAAAATTGGCAAAATATAAAATACAAAAAAAATAAAATTATGATTTGTGCACTCAGACTTTTAGTCCTCAATGTATAAAAAAAAACCCACCAAGGTTATCATTTTAAACATCTTAGTGTGATCTTTAAGTACTTCTAATGCAGATTATACTGTCTGATATATCCCTTTCCTTTAAACGTCCACATGCAGCAAACATAACATTGGTTTAATACAACTCCTTCCCCCCCAGCTCACTTACTGTGAGTACAAAACAGGAGCCATTATACCTACAGCGAACAGGAGCGAAGCTCCTCTTGGGAAGCATCGCTTACAAACTGGGCCAGATTTTAGGGCTAATCAGTAGCTGGAGTAGACTAACCTCCCTGGAGTTTGCAGGCTCTGCTAACTCTGGCAGCTGCCTTTGTGTCCAGATGGCAGGGAAGGCAGAGCACAGGGAGAGGAGTGAGCTGCTGAACGATGGCAAGTCAGCTCTCCACCTTACCATGGCAAGAAAATAGACACAGGCTGCTGAGATCTGCTTCAGGCTTTACCTACAGCTCACGGGAAGGCAGCTCTGATTTATGCCAACCAGTGCAGAGAGGTCCATGTATTCAGCCCTTAAAGCCAAACAGTACTGGAGGAGAAGAGGCTTCAGTGGCGCCAAGATCAGGCAACAAATGCAGACTGAGCCTGACAGCCAGAGTCCCCTCGGCTCCTTTGAGCTCTCAGATGACTGCTCTGGCCATCAATCCATATCTCTTTCTGTCATGTAACATTGGTGTAGAAGCTGTGATGGACTCTAAATGGCCATGAATCTACTCCTTCTTTAAGTTAAGCATGCTTCATTTCAGCAGCAGTGGCCAAGGTGGTATAAAATGAATAGTTTTTCCAATGCCCCCAGCTATTTCTTCTCCCTAACCATCATGTGTCGTTTAACATTAAGACCCGCATGCACACCTTATGAACATATTCCCTATCCAGTCTTTTTTGTGTGGCTAAATGTGCATTTCTTTCCATTTCGTTCTATCAATTACCTGGTCCTTGATATAAGGGAGGCAAACTGACAAAACTAATTTGCGAGTCTGAATGAAATGGAAAATTAAATAACTTTGCTTCAGGACAAATAAGTAAGTTTGAAGAGCAAAGAATCCATAGAGAAAGGCTATGGTTGTTGCATTCATTTTTCAACCAACTTATTATAAGTATATTTATTACTGTAAATGACAGAAATCTTTATAAGTGTAACAGATGTACTTAAGCACGGCTCTGTCATAGTACAAAAAGAACTGCCCTAGAGTGACATCCCATCACAAAATTTCCTTAACAGTTCTATTTTTCTAAATAAAAAGTTCTACTTGAAAACGTATGTAAAAGCATTATCTCTTCTTGCACTCTACATTATATAGAAACATTAAGGGTTTCCCCTTAAGGGACAAACCAAAGATCTAGCCAGAGTGCTAGATTTACAACCCAATATCACAGTCTTAATATTTGATGATACAAATATCCAACCCCGGAACAGCAAACAACGTGACAACAAACACTGAGACAACCAGATTTGTTTGAGGATGTATGTTAGGTACCTTCCGTTTTTTTTCCCCGAATGTTCTCAGAGACTAAGATTAGAAACCCACAGTCCAAAGAAATGCAGATTATGTTAATTGGCATTCCCACATTTCCTGTAGTAAGTAAATGTGCATGTGAATGTTGTCTGGAGGTCCTACCACAGTCATAAAAATGGGAATAAATACAGTGGTTACCACTGGCCTCCATGGTCCCTATTGGAACTTTTCAAACTAAGGTCTCTAGTATGTAAGTAGGTTACCTCAAAAACATATGTGAAAGATTTTTTTTTTTTTTACTCTTTAACCCCCCTCCCCCCAATACCACCCAAACATCTACCATGGATCCAGCCTCCTAAGATCTAAAATTAAGGAGTTAGCATTAGTAAGGTCTTATATACTTCACTGTCAAGCAAGTTAGCATTCTGCTGTAAGGAACTCAAGTTATAACTCTATAAATGCAAAAATTGGCTCATAATTTATGAAAATGGCCCAGAGTGCCTTCACTGTCCTTGAATTATCTGGAGATACATATCTACTTGATTCATTATATAAACCAAGTCTTTTCAACTATTTAAAGCTTAAATAAATTGCAAGTCCTATCATAGCTAAGGCTGACTACTTCATTCTCCTGACCAGTAATAAATTACGCCATCCTGCAAAAGTGCTTAAAACGCATGCAATATTTATTCTGGTTTCCCTGGGTTTTTGGTCATAATATATTTTTTTTTCTGTATGAATGTTTTCGGTTCATGCTCACCAATGCTTGCCCCAAAATAAGAACGAAATGATGGACCAAACAGGACCAGTTTTTAGAGTCAGCGTTTTATCCTACTGTAAGTCATGTGTCTTATACTGGGGATAAACAGTCCATTCCTGCATACACTTTAAATCGTTGACCTGTTTGCCTTTTGGAGACAGACCAAAACCAGAATTTATAATTACTGCTGTAACCGTAAGTGGTGCCATAACTGCAGTGTTCCTTTCGGCCATAACAGAAACTAACCCGTAGAAGTGTGCAATAGTTTCGACTGTTTTGACATTTGAAGCAATGTTTATAAAAATCTACGACGTAAGGTATAACAGGATAAAAAGCTCTGCAAGTGAATTCACCGGAGTTGTAAAGTTGCACAGACAGACTGCTAGAAACACTATGGCCAGGTCGGTCCTACCCTGGGTTGCATCAGCCAGGACATGCAGTCCTCTAGACGCCCCCTCACTCCACCCCCATGGCAGACATACCTGGTTGGACGCACAGTGAGATAGCAGCAGCTAGGGGCTGTCTAGGGAGGTGCACAAGCTCGAGGACATACTGTAAAGTCATTCATTTTTCAATAGCGAGGTCAAGTGCAAACAAATGTCAAACTGCAACCACTGCCAGTTACAGCAACCAAGCTGAAATGCAGACTTTCAGTACCAATGGCCGAAACCATAATTAGCCTGAATAACACAGACGTGATTACGAATGCAATAGAAACTGGATGAAAACTATATAATTACGTCCCTTTACGCACAAAAAACAACAACAAAATTTCGAAAGCTTCTTGTGGCAAGTTGGTGACTGCGTTATTATAAATTTAATGCAACACCACAGTTAAAGCATATTATATCATTCCAAATAGGACATTTGGAGGCTAAAAACACAAGAAAAAAAATCAAGCATATATTCACATCATTCCATTATTATTTTAGCCAAATAAGTTACAGGTTACCAGAAATTAGGGTAATGTATTACGTGAACTTTGAAAGCTCACACTGCCTAATCACATGGTTCATAACAGTTTATTCACTCAAATAATAGTGATCTGTAATATTCTTTTCCTATTATACAGTATGAGAGAATATGTTATCAGTATATTAAAAATATTATTAAAGGATTATGTACCTGGAGTACTACGACACAAAAGTGATTGCATAGTTGAAAAAAAAGAGTTTAGTTGTATTTAGTTAGCAAAAAGTTAATGATTTATGATGTAGTGTAATGGCATTAATGATTAACATAAAAAGGGTGTAAGAAATGCGACGAGTCTTGACAGAAATTACAGTTATAATGATTTTAAACCATAATTGGTTTAGAAAATAAATAAATAAATAAAGAATCCATGCACAGCAGATTTCAAATGTCACAACTCTTGTTGTAGTGCTTTTTATACATCATTGCAGAATTGTGCAATTTTGCCTATAAGTAAAACGTGGCTTATACCCATCAAAATCCAAAAATAGTTACCACACACACACACACACACACACACACACAGCATGAAGCGATGTATAATCTTTCTATGGTAATGCAGGTATTAAAGAAGATCACTGCCCTGTTGTACAGTAGTTCATCAAAGCAATGGATTAATACAGTATTTCTGACAAAAGTAGGTCACATTGGTTTTAAAATAGCATTGTGTAAGAAATATGCACAAAGCAAATGCATGCAGCATCAATAAATTCTGTTATATTACTCACAACATAATAATATTATTATTATTATAACATTTACTATTTTATATATACTGTATGTATGTATGTATGTATGTGTATATATATATATATATATATATATATATATATATATATAGAGAGAGAGAGAGAGAGAGAATATATACAGTTGATATATAGTAATGAGTAGTATTGGACACATTTATGTATTTCTAAAATATTTTCATTTGCTACAGTTTATTTCTGTTTACACTTTACGGTGTTCATAATACATACTAGTACATACAGGATCTTCACCCAGTTGTGGAGGGCCAGTGTCCAACACAGCTTGTAATTCACCAACACACACACACACACACACACTCCACCTGGTAATTAACAGATTAGTTGAATCAGCTGTGTTTGAACAGAGGAATCACAAAACTGGGTCAGACACTGGCCCTCCATGAGTTGAAGATCCCTGTAGTACACACCTAATGATACAATTATTTCTTAAAGGATTCCAAAGGTAAATGAATATGAAGGTGCAAACAGTCAATGATTTCAGACTCACGGAATTCAAACAGCAGAGGCAACAGAGAGCATTATTTTATATGTATGTGTAGTGTCTGTTCAGACTGACTGTTTGGAAAGTCATTACACTGTATATGTGGGTAATTTAATAGTATGTGGTAAAAAGTTGTAGTACATCATTAAACAGCATGCAGAAGAAATAACATATCAGCTTAACGCTAAGATTTTCCATACTCGCTACCAGTCAAACGTTTGGCGCACTGTCTACATTCATGGTCTTTCTTGATTTAAATTTACATCACAATACAGTCTAAAACAATCCTGAGGTTATCCTAAAAAAATATGAGATATGTCCTTTACTTATGCTCTGTAAAGCCTTCATAATGGCTCTAATAAACTTTTAGTCTGCAGCAGAGGGAAGTTTTGCTCTTGCTTTCCTGGGAAGGTCTTCATGAGAGCCAGTTTCATTATGGTACTTGATGGGTTTTGCAAATGCACTTGACAATACGGTTCGTGCAAGTGCTCCAGAACATCTGACCTATGTGTCTTACAATAACAACTGACTGCTGTTGTTGTTGTTATTTAATTACTTTATGCCATATGTTTTATTTCATAGTTTTGAAATAATTCAGTATTGTTCTAGAATATAGAAAATCTACGTAAATAAATCCATATAAAATAAATCCAAATATTTCTAACGGGGATTTGTTCGTCTACTTAGCTTAATTTACATTTCATAATTTTCATACATTTTTCATTTCTTTATTGTTCAGAATTTTATTCCTTGTTTTCATTAATAGTAGAAGTGGCTCCCTCAGAGAGCACGTATTATTTTTGTAAACGTGAAAAATTTGGCGATTACAGTAATGTGGGTTATACCAGTGCTCTCCCCACTGTGAATGGTGTGCTATTATTTTTTAAGAAATATGCTTGATGGGATCTGTTATTGTTATGTTTGGCACAAAAGCTCTTCAAAAGACGCCTAAAATCACTGCAAAAATAACTCTATAGACTATAATGGGGTTCTTACAGTGGACACACATTGATTTGGCAAAACAACTACCTCCATATCTCTCTCGCTGATGCTCTCACAATTTTGAACTCACTCCCACAAAGCTTATAACAAAATAGAGCCAGGTCTCCTACTTTCTTCCTCAAATGGAGAAGCTTTGACACACCATTTGGGAGCCATCAAGGTTTGTTTGGTATATGACAAAAAAACGGATTTCCACATTTATTCTGCACCCTGGTGTCGGTTACGGTTACATTCTCAGCGTGTGAGTTACACACAGCCACAGGCGTTCCTAAAACAACTGGGCCAAACCATGACCACTCCCCTCACACACACACACACACACACACACACACACACACACAGGAGAAGTGCATGGCCAGATTTTAGGGACCCCATGGTCTACAAAGAAACTTCTCATTTGGCATACCTGGGCCCCCCCAAAAAAAAACTATGCACTCCTACAATGTATCAGTCCTTCATTGCTTTTTAATAATAATAATAAAAAAAAGAGAAAACTGCTTTTTTATATTTGTTCCAACTGCATATAAACCAACATGGCAGCAGCTGCAGAGAACATTTAGTGGTGAAACTTTTACACATTCGGAGTTAAAGCTGCTAATGGGGACAACGAGCTTCAACCTTAACACAACCATAACAGCTTCACTTTCTACAAAATTATTATTATAAACAAATACGTTACAGAAAACACTTTAAAAAAAATATTCTTTACAAATTAAATAGTAAAATATAAAGTGTTAATATAAAGTATAATAAAGTGATATTATAAATCCATTATAATGAATCTAAATAAAAATAAAATAAAATAATAAATAATTATAATTATTATATTGACACCTAAAATTCCTAATTTTACCTTAATTCTAACAAATCTGTGAAATAAATTTAGGCAAGACAAGTTTTACCAACAACAGCATACTTATTTCAGAGTGGCAGATCATCACGGCAAAAAGATCTTGTTAAAATCTTGATTGCTTTGCCGTGGTCCAAAGGTTATTACAAGCAGTAACAAGGTGGCATAAGGTGGAGGACTTACTGGAGGACTTACTAACCCTTTGCATGGCACCGCTGCACACCAACACTTTAAACTTTTGGGAATTTTTGGTATTTTCTATATGTAAATTATTATCAAAATGTTTTGTCTGTATTGTCATGTTGGTTTATACAGTATGCAGTTTCTCACTTATAGGGTTACACTTTTGGCTTCCTTAAATGGAGTGCTCACCATGCTCTTTAGATAAAAAGATAAAACAAACACACAACTTTATGCAACAGTCAGCACACGTTATTCGTTTTGTTCCATTTTATACCAACAAATTGAGTTTGAAAACGTTTGTTTATGTTTGTTGGCTAATTTATAAAGATACAATAATAAGTCTGAGATTTGCCTTAATACTAATGAGATTGGGTTACAGCTTCACATATTCTCCCCATGTCTGTGTGGCTTTCTGCAATAGACTGGCATCCCAGAATGCATTCTCACCTTCGTGCAATGTTCCTGAAATAAGGTGGGATTGAATTCAACTCTCGAGTGCTTATAGAAGACCAAACAATAAACAATTGTTGTGTTGCTTTTCATCATTATTCAGCTTATATGCTTTCCTGCTGCTAAATGCCAGTGGTAAATATTGAAACTATTTTATGGCATACGTTATTTTGAAAGACCTAGAAGAAAAGGCAAATTCTTTCTTCACTTATGACATTTTACGTCTCTTACTTTGTGTTTAGCTTGTTACATTTCGATTTAAACGCGTCCACTGGGACACAATTCAGAAACATGATGTCTAAAGTTAAGGAAGTCATGACAGGTGATGCTCTTCCTGTTTGGATATGGTCATCAAAATGTTCCTCAAAAACACATTTGTTGGTTCATCCATGCACCGACAAAGACTGTCGAACACACGATACAGTTATAACTTTTGAATATCCCATATTTAGTAGACTTCCATTACGGAAAGAAAAGTTCTCTTACCAGTGACCAAAAAGGTGCATCGGCCGGCCCCGGCCTCATTGATGATGTCACACGTGTACTCCCCGTAGCCATCGCGGCTGAGGCTACGCACTGTGTACTCAGTCTCATCGCTTGTGTCAAAGTGGCCTGCATGCAGCAGACGGGAGCCCAGACGCCATTCGTACCGCAGCACGCGTGAAGGATGAGCACGCAGAACACGACAGGTCATCGGTACGGGCCGACTCAGACCCTGTCGAACCTCTAGCGATACAGGCTCCACAGCCGGAGGGTCTGCAAAACATTGAGAAAAAGGTTCAGTAGGTGATAGCAAACATAAACAATGAAATTAGAAATTTGTTCAAATCAGTAGACCCTAATATTTCACTAATATTTAAAACAGGAGCCCAATCAGATTTAATATGGAGCATAGAAACACCTCAATAGGAGCAGTCTGATTGGAATGAATTTTCATTCTGGAGGGGAGTGTAAACCTTTGATAAACTGTCTAGTAGGTAAATATTAGCCATGTTAACACTTGACCCAATTATTTCTCCGAATCGCCCCATGTTGGGGTAACATTAGGTGAATTGACCAGTTTCTTGCAAGGAAATTTTACCTCTATTCCTGTCTGTTAAACTCCAAGTGAACTACACTCACCTATCTTCACTTCAGACTTTTATCCACTTTGTCTCTGGTTGAGATAGGGACACTGATTTGCTCACCATTTCACATCTAACCAATAACAGATGAGACTGAATTCTCGTAACCAGTCATGAAGTAGAAGGCAGGATTTATTGAATTGATTGTAATTCCTTTCTTCCTCCTTCTTCTTCGGTTATACAGTATATCTGGGAGATTAAACGTTTTACAGAAAACAGAACTACTTTGGCCTGTCAAAAAATAAAATTCTGATTAAATGCTGCTAGCATGTAAAACCACTGCTTATAGGTCACTTTTTATAGGTGGGTCAAGGGTAGTTCAGTTGTTAAGGACTAGGCTATGGTTCAGAAGGTCAAACCCCACAACCACCAAGTTGCCACTGTTAGGCCCTTGAGCAAGGACCTTAACCCTCAACTGCTCAGATGTATACAGTAATTAAATAAATAAAAAGTAGTGGTTAGCACTGTCGCCTTGCACCTCCAGGGTCTGGGTTCGATTCCCGCCTCTGTGTGCATGTTCTCCACATACTTGGTGGGTTTCCTCCGGGTACTCTGGTTTCCTCCCACAGTCCGAGACACGCAGGTTAGGCTAATTGGCATTCCCAAATTGTCCGGAATGTGTGAATGAGTGTGTGAGTGAGTGTATGTGTGTGTGCCCTGCGATGGATCAGCACCCTGTCCAGGGTGTACCCCACCTCGTGCCCTAAGCATCCTGGGATAGGCTCCAGGCCTCCCGCAACCGTGAGTACAGGATAAAGCGGTATAGACGATGAGTAAGTGAGTAAGTCACATTGGAAAAGTGTCTCTGACTAATACCATAAATGTATGAGATCAGCGTCCATATAAACCATTAAGTAGGAATTATAATGATTTCAATGAGATTGAAAAAATATTGTCTACGTATATACTTAGCTATTTACTGCAGTACATTTCACTTTCACATGAATGATTATGCTATTTCTTTGTTAAATCATTTTTATAGTTTTATAGTTGTTGACTAGGGAGTGTTCTCTCAACACCAATGTCTTAAACATTGACTCTAAAATCAATAATGAGCAGATATAAATAAGGAAGTAACAGAAATCACACAATAAAATTTCATCTGTTCAACCTGAAATATGTCATATGTCTCTCTTTGCGATGTTTGATTTATTTATTTATTTTGGTCTGCTTAGCAGCGGCAGACTAATGTAGGGCACAGATGAACTCAAACAGCTTTGGCTAATTAACTTGCCTTCATGTGCCAATTTGACGGGCTTGGACAGAAGTCACAGTGGGGGAAATGCAGCTGAAACAGTAAGCGGAAGAAGCAACAAACAACCAAGCCTTAAATTGTCAGAAATTAACTGCTTCCCATTAACATAAGGCCAGACAGAGGGAGATTCACTTTAACACCTCCGCCACCGTTGGAGGACAGCATAAATCCGACGAGCACAGGGCCGCATGTACAGTAACTGAAGCAGCATTTATCTGTTTGTTCATTTAGATGCTTACTAGATCGTTCCAAGCAACCATTTTCTTCTACAGAATGGAATTAAACTCCAATGCTCCAATCAACTAAATGGGAATAGTAAATAGTAATGACCTTTAATTCTTAACACTCAAGTAGAAATAATTCACAGAGCCTGATAGCACATTAAAACCATGCTAATGCTGCACCAAGATAAAAGCAAAATTGAACAAAAGCATATGCGAGCCATCTGTTCTTTTAATTATGATGATGCTGAAATAGTGACACCGGGTGAAAGACAACATTTCAGAGATGCTGAGATGCAGAGGTGGAGATCTGTCAGCCATCTGTGAAAAAAAATACATCTTTTTCTGCTTCAGAACTTTACTTTGAAAGATTTATGAACAATAATGATTAGAAAATCTATTTATTAGAAGACCAAGCAAGGTTCCTTAACAGTAAAAACAGTATAAAACATGTAAATATTTCCAGGACTGTTAATTGTTTGTGGTGGCATAGTGGCGTAGGGGTTAGTACTGTGGCCTCGCACCTCAGGAATAAAAGATTCTATTTCCACCTCTGGTCAGATTGTGTGAAGTTTCCATGTTCTCCCCATGCTTGGTGGGGTTCCTCCAGATATGCCGGTTTAGCAGATAAGTCCAATTGGTGTTTCCAAATTGCCCGTTGTGTGTGTGTGCCCTGCAATAGACTGGCACCCTGTCCTGGTGTACCCTACCTTGTCTACATACTCAATTAAGATCAAAAGGGTGGCCTATGATACACATTAGGCAAACAAATGTTTTTGGACACCTCCTCATCACACCAATATGTGGTTCTTCCCTTCACTGTTGCAATAAATTAGAAAACTCTTCAAACATGTCTGAAAGTGACATATAGTTGTCTAAAAGTTACCCAGCATGACGATGCTCCTGTGCACAAATCAAGGTCCATGAAAACATGATTTGCCAAGGTTGGAGTTTGTCCAGAGCCTTGACCTCAACACCACTGAACTCCTTTAGGATAAATGGAGCAAGAATACTCAGGTAGGCTGTGGAATTTAAACAATGCTCAACTGATCCTTAGGGCCCCAAAGTGTGGCAAGAAAATATTCCTCACACCATTACACCACTACCAGCCTGAACTACTTATAAAAGCCTGGATGGATTTTGACCCTACCATCCGAATGTCACAACAGAAATCGAGACTCATCAGACCCGGCAATGTTTTTCCAATCTTCTATTGTTCAATTTTGGTGAGTCCATGTGTATTATATCCTCAGTTTGCTGTTCTAAGCTGCCACCCGGTGTGGTTTTCTTTTATTGTATCTTATCTGTCATGAGGTTCAACATGTTGTGTGTTCAGAGATGCTATTCGACATACCTCAGTGGTAAAAAGATGTTATTTGAGTCATTTTTGCCTTTCTACTGTATCAGCTCGAACCAGTTTGCCCATTTTCCTCTGACCTCTGGCATCAACAAGGCATTTTTCCACAGATAACTGCCGCTCACTGGACATTTAATCTTTTTCATACCATTTTCTGCAAACCTTAGAGATGGCCTGGCACCAACAACCATGCAATGTTTAAAGTCATTCAAACCTGTTTTTTTCCCTCATTCTGGTGCTCGGTTTGAACTTCAGCAGATCGTCTTGACCATGTCTACATGCCTAAATGGATCGAGTTGCTGCCACGTGATTAACTGATTAGATTTTTCCTGTTAACAAGAAATTGAACAGGTATAGTTAATGAATTGCCAATTAACATACTGACCTAGACATAGACCTTTTTTATTAAAACCATTTAACCCATTTAACATGGGTATTTTAAACAATATTATATGAAAATAAAGGTATTCTATTTTGTTTTTCAGATATGTCCAATGCTATAAATGATGCAAGTCTTTGAAAAGGTCATGAGTCTATACTGACTTTTTAAATTCATACTGATGAGAATTCAATTAATTAACGACAATAATAATTGAATTCCACTTATTATTTGGTAACAACATATGACTTGGTCTCTTGAAGTGAATAATTTAGGGCTGTTCATGCCTCTGGGCTAGCTAATGGGCAGAAAGTTGGTTCAAAAAGCAGAGAAAACATTAAACAAGTCTGAGAATTTGAATAAGTAATGATTAATCGAACAAGGTGAAGATAATGAATAGGTTGTTCACTGGTTGGTTATCATTATTTTTTTTAATTAAATCCATCAGCCTTAATCTTTTTGGGCTTCATTATGTTAATTGACTAATTCTCTGTAAAGCCTTGATTGCCGCCATGTAAATCTGGACAGCATTGTGTGAGAAACCATGTGTCTGGATTACATGCACAGAACATGGACAGTCTGGCATGCAGTGGGTCTGAAGAACAAAGCACCACTGGCTGAGTTTATACAAACAGTTGTAGGAAATAGATTCATTTAAGCTGCTCATGCCTCATTTTCTGTCTAATACAAAATGTACAAACAAATTTGTGAACATGGTTTACTTAAAACATTAGAGAACTTTTCCACCTCCTGTTTCACAGCATAGGCTTATCTGAATCACAGCATGGCAGAAAGAAGAGAACAGGATGAAGCGTTGCGAACAACTGAACCGCATGCACTGATGAGCCTCAAATTGGATCCTGGCAGACAAAAAGGAATACTTCAGCACTCAAGCTTCTTCTCTTAAGAATATTCTCAGCTGGACTGTGGTTATGTTTTATGAAAGTGACTTTTTTTTTCTCTCTCGACAAGATGCGCTACACCTCGCCGTCTGGGCAGCAGGTTTGTTTTACACATCAAAGACATTGACTCGCTGAAGCCATTTCTACATGCCTGTAATGCTCTTTGCTTCAGAAAGCTGTGTTTTGGCCATTGATCGTGTTACTAAAGGCAGCTTTGTGGCGTGGCGAGTGTCTGCTTCCCCCGCCGGGCACACACGATACAGCCTCAGTGGAATGACATAGAGAGATTCAGAAACTGGAGAACTCCGCCAGCTGAGGAAGTCTCCACTTATTCAGAGGGAAGCTCGGGGTGGTAAGCAGAAACAAGGGAGCAGCTCAAATGTCTCTGGCAGTGACTCAATCCTATAGCATATGAAACAAAACCTGAAAATTGAAACCCCAAAAAGGATGGCACAGTTGTACCTCACACCCTGTGTGCTCACTGCACAAGGCTGTCTGATAAGGTACTGTTTTACCTGCAGTAGCTGTCTCTGACGCATTCACATGAGCACTTCATGTGAAAGCAAAAATAATAACAAAAGTAAATTGTATTAAGGTTTTACAATGAGTATAAAAGAAGGACCATCATAACATTGCGTAATGCAATGTACAACATGAAAAGATCAATTACATTTTTTTTTGTTTTTCACTTTTAATGTGATAAGCTGTATCGTAGCAATGAACACCAGTTCGAAATTCCTGTGCAAAACAAACAGAAGCTTTTGGTGAAAAATAAAAAATACAATATTCAGGTTGCGATAGTGTCCGCCCCATAACTGATACTTTGTAAAATCATCATTTGTTTGTAATAAAACAGTCAGTATTTTTTGGGGCGGTACAAGTCTACCAATTTAGCACATCTTGATTCGGCAATTTATTTTCCATTTCCTTGCAAAAATGCTCCAGATCTATGAGATTGTGAATTGATCTGTACACAGCCCACTTCTAGTCATTTTGGATTGAATTTATATCCGAGCTCTGTCTGCACATTCCAAAATGCTGATCTTCTTCTGAAGTCATTTCTTTGATAATTTTGACTCATTGTCATGCTTCTTTTTTTTTTATTTATTTAAACAGAAACAGCAGGTTTTGGGCCAAAATAAATAGGTATTTGGGGCTAACCATAATTCCCTGTATCATGACTAGAGACCCAGGCCCATCTGAAAAAAAGCATTTACCATTGTGCCTTATAGTTTTTTTCCCTGACAAGCTTTTTAAATCACACCCAGAAACATACAGGAGCCTACATTTGCATTACCAGCTTGAAGTAAATCGATCTAATTTTTTTTTTTTACCATAAAGTGAAAGAGATCTAATTTTTTAGGGCTGTCTGAACGCACAGATCTGATATTTTCCAGATTGAATCTGAGTCACTGGACTGCGACTTGAATGAGGACGAGCGGTTCGAAATTCACACGCAATTCTGCCTCTCTACATGAGTAGGGCGATGACGTTAGCGCTGACAGCGCAGGGAATTCATAGCAGTGCTGGCGTTAGCTGCTGAAACAGCTAAAGTGATACATCTGGCCTTCTTCCTTCTTTTGGACCTCAACAAATACGGCCGACAAACAGCTTTCTGTCCTGTCAAGCGGATTTTTTTTATTAAAATCAAATCAGTGACATGAACCGGTGTGTGCACAAACTGCCTGACATGTTTTAACACAAGTGGCATGAACAAATACCTTCAGAGGACGCATCCACATCAGAGTCAGATAAAAGTCACACGTAATTATGACTGTGAACCATCTTGATATTTTATTCTGATCCGACCAAAAATTCAGTATTGAACAAAGTGGCTTGTAATGTGAGCGAAGCCTTGGTCTTACATGACTATAACACATTATGTCACATGGCTTAGGGTGATTTAGGCAGTTTTGTTTTTTATTGTAATTAAAAAGGGCTTGTGTTTAGCCACCCTAACCCAAATCCCAGAGATGTGAACAATATAAGAGGTTGTTGTCACATGCTGGGAGTGAGCAGCCCTCGCCAGATATTCCTGCAGCATGTTTAATGTTGCTGTAGGTCTCTTGGCAGAGTTTCTTTTATCAATTTTGGAGGAATGTTCTGTTCTTGGCCCATTTCCCCACTTGTTAATGATGGCCTCTGCAGTGTCCTAGGGTTTACCTAATGTTCTGAAAATGCTTAAATCCTGATGTCTGCACAGTACCTCACTTCTAATCAATATGTTTCAATAATAGGATGCCATGAATGCTCTGTAAGCTCTTAGTGGCTTCGGACGCCAGATGAAACCAAGGCGATGTTAAATAAAATCTTTCAGAAACAGCTGATCTTTATTTGCAGCTGATAAAAATCACTTCACTGATGACAGGTATATGATAATTGCTCTAGTACATGAATTTAAATGTGATAGATTAGTTCTGAGCACAGTCCCATTTGAAAGGGGGTGAACAATGTTAATGTATGCAATCAGAATACTGTACTTTTCCTGAAATATTGCACTTGATTTTGTTGCTTGTTCTATTACAATAAAAGTGCGATTTATCTTTGCTCCATTTTTCACTAAAAACCTGTAAATTTAACAGGGTTGTGCAGGCTTTTCAAATCTACTATATAAAAGACTGTTTAGCTATATCAGTAAAGTGTGAAAATATTTTTAACGAGGTGAGACAAGAAGACAAATGTTAAATGCAAAACAGCTTCACCACTATGATACAAATGCTATCCTGTAATTTTGGTTCTGAGCCTCATCGCACTCTGTTCTCACCTGTAACAAACTGCACCAGTCTTAAACTGGGTGAGAACTGGGGGCCCTTATTTCAAAGGTGTTAATTAAGCAGCTGGTTTATAGAGCGACTGGGTCTCAGGGAATCTTTTATCCTTTATTTTATTGGCCTTTTAGTTCCCAGGGACTCGTTTGGTGTGTAGTTTAGGGCAACTGGTAATTGAACTTGCAGAGATATAGGTCAAGAAGGGTCTGATGTCTTTTTATTTACTTAATAGATCTTCAGTATGCTCAGGTATAAGAATAAGAACCAAAGCTGAGTGCCTGCAGTGACTGCAAGTTAAGAAGTATGATGTCATTTGTGCCATAATTTAGTGTAAATACATACGGCACAAAAGTATACAAAAGGAGGCATAACTTTTTTAGTACCTGAGACATTGTACATGTTGTAGGGTCACCCTTCCTCTATACAAAGGTACTCAACATGGTTTCCAACACAAGTGATGCATTTGTGCGACTGTTGAACTTCCCCTTAATCGCAGTTGATGGTCTTGTACTGCATGGTTTGTCTTCACTGGTTTCCTAGGTTAAATTGTTTTCATCCATCTGGGCTTGGGCACAATTTCTTGTGTGTGTCAATGGTGTTGTCTATAGCACAGTGGGAGACCATCAACTGTGAAGAAGAGGATTCCAGAGCAGGGATCAAATGTGTGCCTTATGATGGAGACTATGAGTTGAACCTTTGTATGGAGGATTACCAATTTTACCAACATGTACATGTTGTACAACATATGTCAGTTATTAAAAAAAAAAAAAAAGGCTCATATTTGCATTACTTTTGGTACAGGCCTTATACTAATATTATAGACGCTATACAATTTTTAGAGTGAGATCAGGGAATTATTTGATCAGGCTCTTTTGTTTCTATTAAGGTTGCAGTGAGTAATAAAATAGATAAGCTGGAGGAGTCATTAAAATTAATTTAAAAGCCATTTGAAACTTGTGCAGTAAACAATTGAGCGCTATGTGCATGTTGCTGATGATATATACATGAAGAAACTACCTATTTTAACAGCTGTTAAGAATACTCCCGGAACTAAAACAGAAATACTTTTAGGATTCTCACTCACTCACTTATTGTCTACACCGCTTTATTGGTGGGGGGGCCTAGAGCCTATCCCAGGAGACTTAGGGCACGAGGTGGGTACACCCTGGATGAGATGGCAATCCATCGTAGCGCACGCACTCATACACACACTACAGGCAATTTGGGAACACCAATTAGCCTAATGGGCATGTCTTAGGACTGTGGAAGGAAACCTACTAAGCATGGAGAGAATGTGCAAACTCCGTGCACACAGACCTGTGGCGGTAATCGAACCCGGAACCTGGACACGCAAGGCCCGCGTGCCGCCCACTTTTAGGATTCAAGCAATAAAAGATACAATTGCATGAGTACAGCATGTTTGATAATTAAATTTTTTGCTAACAATCCAGAAACTCAATCACAGCAATACATAAAATTACTTACCTTTGATATGTGATGCCAAAGGCAAATAATCACATTCAATTTAGAGAAAACGTATTATAATCTCAATTTAATTCATTTTGCTTCAAGCACAGGGATTAGTGGTTAAGTAAAGATGCAAATCTAATGCCAAACATATAAAAGGATTGGGGAAAGAGTAAAGAAAACGTCTAATCAGAATCCCAGTCTTTCACTGTCAGACGGTAATAGACACTTCAAGCACTCTTTCTTAAACAATCACTCAAGCCCAGCCTTTTTTTTTTTTTTTTTTTTTTTACATGTGAACAGACTGGAACAATGCAGAGTCACTGCAAAATCGAAGCAGTATATTGCTAGATTTATTATATAGATATAAAGGTACTAAACCTTATAGTGAAAAAAAAGGGGTAATAAACAGTGTGCGGTTTCAAAAAGTCACTTTTCATGTATCTTTATCGAGATGAAAATAGCACTGATATAATATGCAATTATCTAAAAGTCAAAGAATATAGCAAGATCATGATGACAGAATGAGCTTGCAGGCATAATCCCTTTAGGGTGAGTTACAGAAAGCACTCTCGCCAACATTTTCAGCTTCCTCAATGACACAAGAGAGGTATTCGCTGCCATTTTATGAATCCTTCTCTTATCACGTTCCTTTTAGTTCTTGATCCCCATATCATATGCCTAACATTTTTCTCCTTTTCAGTCAAATCTCCATTAATGAATATAGAATAAGCGCTGCTTAGAATAAATTAGCTGGATGTTAATTAGGCATTAAGTCATGTTTTAAAATTACATCTTAAAAGGGGGAAGTGGGGAAATGAATGAGTTGGCCAAGGGGTCTCGTATGCAAAAGAGACTGCCTCACTTCTGAGCATGTGCCTTTGCTTTAGTGTGGGCTTAGAGGGGTTGTTCAGTGTCATTAGTGACAGTGTAACTCTCGGCTGAATGTGTAGGACATTCTTGCTTCGGGTATAGACAGGGGAATTCAAGTGGAGCTCTCTGTGCCTAGCAGGGTAACTCCTAAGCTCTTCTCTCTGCAAATGCACTTTCAATCTTTTAAAAATTGCACTTATAGTAGACAGTGAAGCATCCTAGTCCTCTCTATAACTAAAAAAAAGAAATCCCCCAAAAAGTGGACCAATCAAAAAAGTCAGTGTGTTTTTCCTTTTAATGGTATGTTAAAGGAGAACAAAAAAATCTAATAAATCTATCACCAGTAACAGTTCTACTTTCTTACACCTTGAACCATTTACTGTAATGTGGTTACCTTCAGAAAAATTGAAGTACTCGCTTTTGCTTGTTTCCTTGGTACAGTAAACTCTAATATAAAGTCATCACCTTGTTGCAGCTTGGATAAAAATCTCTGCTACATCACACATATCTCCTTTCCCATTTTTGTTTTGTTGAACAGTTGAGAAAGTGGATTCAAAGACGCTTTGTACAGACTCCATGTACAATCCTTTGTTTCTACCTAATAAGCCTAATGAAGCTGGATAATGGACTTAACTAATGCCCAGATTGTTTGGGACCAGGATGTCTTGAGAAACCACTTGTTGAGCCTTGTCCTAACCGCAGCATATTGTCTACACCCTGTTTGCACACAGCAGGGAGTGAAGTGAGCAGCAGACACGGCTGCATATCCTTCTACGTAGCAGACAGAAGGCTCTGGCTGTGCTGGTAGTGACAGAGCATCAGCATAATGAGGCACAGTGAAGAGAGATCCTGATGTACTTTTAGGAGCTGCATGTCATTCTCTAAGCTTGAAGCCCCCCTTGACAGAACAAGCACTGTCTATATCATGGTCAAAATCTACCCTGCATATCTATGTACTGTATTTACACATGCAAATCCACATTTATTTGCTAACACAGGTTCCTGTTGTGGATACTGTACTTACTGTGCATGTTTATATTACTGTAAAGAAGAGGGTGTATGAATTTGTTGCCAGGCATTTTCAACTGTTATTTGTTCTGGTTGCAACAGTCATGGGATATCATATGCTGTACTACTAATCAGGTATAATATTAACACATTAACAGTGATTATTAATTGTATACTAGTAAACAGGTGACAGGATCATGGGCACATAAGGCTCACCCAGTCCCATGGGGACCAAAAACTAGCCCATCTGGTCTGATCCCAGAGAAAAGCCTATGTAGCACAAACGGCAAAAAAACTCAATGCTGGCAGCGAAAGAAAGACGCCAGAATGCCCAGTGCACCACAGACTGCCATGGATGGGACTCAACAGGCAAAGAGCCCAAGGTCAGCAATACGGCCTCCAAATTCCCCAGATCTCAATCTGATCAAGCCCCTGGAGGATGCACCGAACAAACAAGTCTAAACCACTAAGTCTCCTCCCTGCAAACCACAGCACCCAAAGTATCAACTGTCAATGTCCTGTTGCCAGATACCACAACACAGCTCCAGAGGTGAAATCGAGACATAGAAGCCAATCTTCTGCAGTATTGGTGGCAAATCTAGAATTTGAAGCAAAAAAGCTGGCGTGGCTATTGCAGTCCAGTCACCTTAGTCTTATTCTTGCTTTTGGTTGGTTTACTGTATGTTTGTAAAAGTGCTTTCTGTAGAGAAGTCTGAATTTGCATCTTGCTCGACTTTGGTTCTTGACAGAATAAAAGACGCCCTTATAGATGCAGCAGAACGATTGTGATGGTGGGGATTCAATGCCATTATTTAATTCCATCTCCGTACCACGCCAAGCAGTTTATGTGCATGGCTCCATCCCTTAGGGCAGGTTCAAGTTCCACCCACAGGTCTACAGGGGGAATCTTAGGTGGTTGTGGGACATTAAACACAACAAATGACCAATGAGGCAGCAAGGGTCACGGAGCGCACAACAGAAGCTGATACATAGCAGAAGGGTGTACAAGGTAAGGCCACAAGGCAGCTTTCCACACCCTGCTCCAATGGAAGGCTGACAGCACAGAGCAAAGTCTGTGCTTGCATTCTGTCTGACTCCTACCCTGACATGCTCTATTATTATCATCAAGAAATTTAAATAAATCAATTTATCTTTAATTAATTCATAATCATAGAAAAGTTAAAGCTTTTTTTCGAATTAATTTTCCTTTCGCTGTACAAACATCTAACAAACACAAAGTACATTAAAACAATTTAAAGATCACTTAGTCATACTGAGTCATACATATTCCTTTGCTATAAAAAAGTGCTTTATTGTTTTCATGCATTTAGTCTACTCGGCTTGTTTCTCATAAATCATGTTTTAAATTAATTGGATTAACTAGCTTCGTAAATTATATCAGATGATGTGAGGTTGCAACGGGGTTTGTTTTACAAAGTGCATCTGTACAGTAAGTACTTTTTGTTTTCGCTGCAGAATCTCTGTTGTCAATGACTGATCCAAGTTAATCATCAGGAACAGCTTGTTAGTTTTAGTCACCTAGTGTTTTCTGTGTATGTTTCTTCTCACCTAGCTTGCAGAATGGCTGCAGTATACCACAAGAAACCAGCTTACTTAACTGTTTTGCTTTGATCAGTAACTATGAAATACTTCCAGATCTCTAACTTTTCATGTTAGCTGTTTATTAGCACAGCAATATACATGAGCTTTTTGTCACAGAGTACAGACTGATAGGAGATTATAGACTGTATAAAGTCTTCATGACGTCTCTTATAGGTTTTCATAAATGATGATTTGGACAGAATGAATGGAGCCTGGGTGTTGGTTAGAACAGACTTTCTTTTCACAGTTACCACGAGCTAGTTAGCTTAGCTTAAGCATTTAACTCGGCTAAAATGCTAAGATGGCTAGTGTTACCTTGCATTTAACTAAACTCTGCCATCCACCTTACATGTCATCTTGTTTCAACTTCTACATTTCTTGTGGTAAGGTAAACTAAAACAAGCTGGTTAGCTAAAGTGATAGCATGTCATAGAAACAGCTAGCGATTTGACACCTACTGTACAACACAGCTGTCACTCAATTCAGCCATGCTCATAATTTTACAAAAATTTATAAAGACCAAAACAGTTTTTTATTTATTTAGATTTTTTTTGTTGTGGTTGTGGCTTTACACAAATATGTTTCTGTGGTAAATCTGGGCATTTTAACAAGGGGGTCTGTGGAGATTGACTCACTTTTGAAGCCAGGTCCTAGTGGCCATTTGAGGAACTTCACTTCTTGGCACTACCGCTTTGGACAAATTATTAAGAGCTGGATGTTGCCCATGTTTGGGATAAGGGTATAAGTATCAAATTCATATTATTAAAATTGGACAAGCACTTTTGTTAGCACCAGTGAAAAAAAAAAAAAGAATCAACACTTTGTCAATTAGATTACAGAATTCAGCAGCAGTGTGGTAACAAAATAAATACCTTTTAAATAAAATTTAACAATAATGTGACACTTACATTGCACTATGAGCTCCACCAAGGCTTCCCGTGGTTTGACGTTGAAGCCGTTGTACTGGCTGGTCTGGCAGCGGTAGGAGCCGCTCATCTCACGAGACACGTTGATGATGCGCAGCACACCATCATAGCTTTCCATCTGCATGCTTCCATCTGGCATCGGTACCTCTTTATCAGCCCGTGACCACAGGATAATGGGTTTGGGCTTTCCAGAAACAAGACACTCCAGCTCCACCGTCTCTCCCTCCCGTACCACCAGTGGAGACTTGCCCCGTGGCACGGTTAGATTGGGGGGCACTAAGGAACAAAAATAAAACAGAGGAAGGATTTATATGGGGCTCAAGGAAGCTAACAGACTGGGATACTTCATAAAGGTTTACAGCAGCAGACTGTACTGATGTGTATAGTGTGCTTGTAAATCCTTTTGTGATCACACAAGACTGATGACAATGCGAAATTATAACATTTCGATGGTAAAAATAATATTAGATTTAAAGGCGGAAACCTGGAATGCAAAATTACATAAACGTCAACAGTCAGAATAATTATACAGTATTTACTGCTCAAAAAATGTAAGTGAACACCTCTTTGTGTTTTTTCGAAAAATATGTTTTCTTGTTTTTTTGTAAAGCAGTTCACATTAAGATAACAGCATGAAGCAATATGTGGAAAAGTAAAAAACAACAACAACAGAAAAGTACATAGTCTAATTTCAGAACAATAAAGTAATGAAACAAACCAGAGAAACTTCTTCATACATATGATTAAAAGGCAAGGTGCATGGCGGTTTAGTAGCGCTGTGGTACCACACCTCCAGAGTTGAGGGTTTAAGCCCCACCTGTGAGGTTTCCATGGGAGTTTTCCCCATGCTTGGTGGGTTTCTCTGGGTACTTTTTTTTCCTCCAACAGTCCAAAGACCTGCAGGTAAGGCTATTTATTTATACTATTTAGGCATTTGGCAGACACCCTTATCCAGAGTGACTTACATTTTTATCTCATTATACATCTGAGCAGTTGAGGGTTAAGGGCCTTGCTCAAGGACCCAACAGTGGCAACATGGTGGTTGTGGGGTTTAAACCTGGGATCTCCCAAACCGGAATGTACCCCAGGGATAGACTCCAGGCCTTCCGCACCCCAGTACAGGATAAGCGGTATAAAAAATGAGTGAGTGATTTAATATGCATTTAAATAATGTTGTCATATTTAATGACTCAGGAACAAACAACCCTGTTGATTACAAACTGTAGCAGGATAACCTGGCTAGCAATGTCAGCCTACTTCTAGTGAGAAAGTAAAGAAGCTCTATATGTACAACCACTAAAGCGACATTCCTAAGTTAGCAATGCAACATACTGTATCTAGTAATCTAATAAAATAACCACCAAAAAAGTGTCACAACATAACATCCTTTCTTCTGTTTCTTTTGTATGGTTCGGATATTTTTTCAAATACCTTTCATTCAAAGCTCAAGAACTATACTCTCCATAATTCTTAATTATCCTGCAAGTCTGGCAAAACAAAAAAGATAAAGTCTGTGAAATAACAGAAAATTAGCATGAAGCCTAAGCTGTTTTTTTTTTTAATTTTTTTTTTTTTGGGGGGGGGGGGGTATAATTAATATTTTTTTTGTTCCTTCCTTTTTATAAAAGAATTAAATGCTGGAGTAGAGCAGCACAGTCTACAGAATGATGGAAGCTATTCCAGTTTATTAGCAATGTCCTGAAAACAAGCTGTAATGAACAGCCGTTACACTAATGGAGAACGGCCTGACCTGAGCTCAGTGCTAGGCCATTAAGCACCGACCACCTTTCCTACCAAAAGGCTGTAAATGCACCAACACCGGCTAGCAATTAGGGCTGTTTGGGCTAGTGGCTGCTCTCTCTGGCCTGCAGTAATGAAATCCTGCTCCATAACAGCTATTATGGGAAGCCCAAAGGAACCATCATCACTGTAGAGAAGGCTGTTGAAATAGTACCTGAGAGAAAAGCAGCTGAGATATAACAGCATTTCTTCCTATAGCCACCATAAACCCTACGCCTCCGGTCCCCATTATGCTCAGTACGAGTCCAACAGAATGAGTTTCCAGTTTTGTTTTTTTTTTATTACTTGAATTTCAACATGTTTAGCTTTCCTCTGTTTATCAGTTATGCCACGGGTGAAGTTGTCTTCAGATGAATCATGTGTGATTTGTCCTTGGCCAAAGCTACAAAGCACAGTTCAGAGACAAGCATTTCTTACAAATTCAGACATTTTCAAACAACAAAACTCCTTATCTTATGGATAAGACTGGATAAGACTGCAACCTAACCACTTTTCAAAAATGTGAAGTTCTGTCCAAAAGTAAGCAGTTTACAAGATATGAATTGTTGAAAAGCATAAAAACATCACTCAGCGTTCAGCCTTACTGCCAAGTAGAGCCGAGCATCTTGAAGTCAGACCAGCTAAGAAACACTGCAACAAGGCAATTAAATAAATAAACCTGACACAGGCCTCTGAAATAAGTGGGATGACATCATTCGCTCATTGCCATAGCAACACAGTCCGTCAGTATTTGTCTCTCTCTATATGTATGTTTGTATCTCTCTGCACTATAAGCTGTGCGTCATGACTTACTGTATGTCATATGTGTGTAAGTCTTTCCACTAAAATGCAGCATTTCCCTGGACAATGCTGCCGAAAGACCTGTTAATGTTGACAGGCTACCGGCAGAGGGTAAAGTGGAAGCATTACAATTGTGTCACTAAACAAATGCTGCCAGCCATGACATTCATTTTCGATGTAACCATTTGGGTTAAAATATGCACATCTCCTGTTTACTTTTTTTTTGTTTTTAAATTAGACATCTAAAATATACTGTCAGTCTTGGGCATGCACAGTAAAGTGCAACAGTCTTCTGCAAAAAGCTGCAATTGGCAAGTATTAGGAAAACAAGAGATCAAGCAAGAGAGAGAAAGAGAGATAGAGAAAGAGAGCAATAAAATGCAGATGGCCTAAATGAAAATGTATAAGCAGGAGAAAAAAGTGATAAACTACATCTTCTTATTGATCTTCTAATATCAGGCTTTCATGAATTCAGCAAAGCCTTGAACAGCTTTATCACTCACTAGCTAAGTTTTCTTTCTTTCTGCTAGTGCTAACACTGTTAATGTAAAATTATAACATATGCTATTAACTTCTGGCCTTAACATATTAGAAGGACTTTTTCGTCCTTTTAGTAACTGCAATCCTGAAGACTTTAACATGTGTCGAAAGAATATTCAATGCATGGATAAGATAAACTTTAAAATCACTAACATTTTTACAATTACCTTGCTTGTTTTATTGCATGCACATAGGACTCGAATCAATCATTAAGAAGCACAACAATGCACAGCATTACAGCAACACAGGGGCGATAAGTGAAATCTACAAACCGGAGAGCTAACACAACACACATTTTATTTATATGTAAAATTAATCATTTCTAGCCTTTCTTTTTTGTTCTCATTTTGAATGTTACAGCTTACAGCTTTTTAAAAAAAATCCAATATCTCAAAAACAATATTTCATTTCGAGCTTGAGTAAATTACAATTCATACTGTATAAATACCATGTATCTCTCGGTCTAGTTCAGTGCATGCACGGAGAAGACTGCTGACTTGACAGTTGTCCAGAGGATGATCATTAACACCCTGGAATGGAAATGTGTGGTAGGAAAAGGTGCACAAGCAACGGGGATGACTGCAGCCTTAACAAAACTGTCAAGCAAAGCCAAATTAAAAACTTGAGAGAGATTAAAAGCAGTGGAGTGAAGCTAGAATCAGTGCATCAAGAACCACCACACACAGACATTTTCAGGAAATGGGCTACAACTATTGTATTCCTAGTAACAAGCTATTTCTGAACCAGATATGACGTCAGTAGCATCTTAGTTGGCGTAAGAAGAAAAAAAACTGGACTGTTGTTCAGTGGTTGAAAGTGCTCTTTTCAGATGGAAAAAATATTATATATATATATATATACATACATACATTTTTTCCATTTCATTTGGAAATCAAGCTCCAAGAGTCTGGAAGAAGAATGGAGCAGAACACAATCCAAGTTGCTTGAAGGCCAGTGTAATGTTTCTATAGTCTGTGATGATTTGGGCCATGTCATGAGGTGCCATGCTAGTGTTGGTCCACTACAGTATTTTATATCAAGTCTAAAGTAAAGTGGCAGCCGGAGATGCCAAAAGGTTTTAGAACACTTCTGCTCCTGCCGATTTCCCTTTCCAGGTGGACCTTGCTCCTGCTTACAGTGCCAAAACTCCCATTAACTGGTTTGCTGATCATAATTTACCAGCCAACTCACCTGATCTGAATGCCATAGAAAATCTATGGGCTATTGTCAAGATGAACATGAGAAACACCTGACCCAACAATACAGAAGTTGAAGGCTGGAATCAGAACAATGTGGTCTTCAATAACTCCTCAACAATGCCACAGGCTGATTGTGTCCATGCCATGCCATATTGATGCTGTCATTTGTGCTAAAGGTCCAAGGTTCAAAACCCTGTTCCAATATATAATTAGATAAAAAGTCTATCTGGATAAGGGCATTGGCCAAATGCTGGAACACAGTCTAATACACAAGACTAAATTTCATTCTACAATGTAGCTAGGGTAAAAAATGATAACAATGTAACACCATTTTAGCTGAATATGTCCATTCATATGAAACAAACTGTAGTCTAAAACTGTAAAACACCAATCCATGTGCGTTCTCTAATAAAAACACTTAAACCTTTTCTAATAAAGTGCGCAGTGCACTGGTATCATTTGCCATGATGACTTTGTAGGCTACATCTAGACTTTCTGCAAATAAAAAGATCATGAACAATCTTATGCACTGCCTTTAGCAGGAGACAACATGAAATAGGGACAACTAGCAGACTGGGCAAAAGTCATATATAAAAAAAGTAAAAATACTTGCTATTCATATTTTGTAGATTCATTCATTTTCTTACAGATCGCTTTATTAAAAGTACCTGACATTATATCTGAGGGAAGCCTCTCACCCACTAATATTAGCGTATACTCATCTCATCTTCTATACCACTTTATCTTGCATTCAGAGTTGTGGGGACCTGAAGCCTGTCCCAGGAGGCTTTGGGCTCGAGGCAGGGTACACCCTGGACAGGGTGCCAATCCATCGGCACTCACACCCTCATTACACTCACTCACACAGGTCACTCACACACTCATTTACACACTTTGGGCAATTTGCCAATTAGCCTAACCTGCATATTTTTGGACTGTGGGAGGAAACTGAAGTACCCGAAGGAAACCCCCCAAGCACAGGAAGAAACATGCAAACTCCATGCACACAGAGACAGGAATTGTGTATGGCCAGGAATCATAAGTAGATATGACATGCCATTTATAATTGACTTTCTTAAAAAGTAAAGATATTTTTTCCTGGCACATTATGGCACCTCAAGCTATTTATTGATTTTTATCATAATATAGTTTTTCCTTAATATGCAGACAAAAAAGCAGGGTTAGTGAGTAGTTGGAAAATTAATATAAAGTAACAGATTTGGAAGAAATAAGTATCTTTTTTATTCCTTTTTAAATATATTCAGTAGGAAAGTTTAAAAATGTAAAACATGAGGGACAAATAATTGTGGTCAGTGTTTGAATGTTTGGACACCAAAGTAATCAATAGAATGGTTTGGAACAATGCTGACTGGTAATTAGTAACTGGGAAAATGGTGATCAGTGGTGAGTCATTGGGAGCAATGGCGGCTGGCGATGATTAATTGAGAACTATGGTTATAGGTGATAAGTCCATGAAAATAATATTGACTGTGATTATTAATTAGGATTAATGGTGATTAGTAATTGTCAACAACTGTGACCTGTGATTAGTCATTAGGAACAATTGTGAGTGTTTATGAGTGATTGGGAACATTGGTGATCACTGATTAGTAATTGGGAACAATGGTAATCGATGATAAGTCATTGGGAACAAGCGAAAATAAAGCTAAAATGTGACTGAAGCTGAACACCAATTACTGATTAAAGTATTAGTAGTGTTATTTTTAAAGACCAAGACCAATGCAAACATGTGTTCATCGAAGAAAACAATGAATAACCTAAGATAAGGAGATTTCGAAACATTATCTACATTTCCACGTAAAACATCGAGATTGTTTTAAATAATAACTGGCAGAAGTAGATAAGCTAAACATGCCCAACTACTTATTATGGCAAATATCTAATCAGCCAATCACATGGCAGCAACTCAAGGCATTTAGGCATTATTATCTGCTGAAATTCAAACCGAGCATCGGAATGGCGAAAAAGATGATTTAAGTCACTTTGGACATGGCACTTGGATGTGGTTGTTGGTTCCTGGTTTATGGTCTGAGTATTTCTAAAACTGCTGATCGACTGGGATCTTCCCACCCTACCAATCATCTCTAGGGTTTACAGAGAATGGTCTAAAAAAAAAAGAGAAACTATGAAGAAAGTGAAAGGCAGTTCTCTGGGCAAAAATTCCTTGTTGATGCCAGAGCTCAGAGGAGAATGGCCAAACTTGTTCAAGCTGACAGAAAGGCAACAGTACTGTAACTCAAATAGCATCTAGTTGTACAATAGAAGTTTGGAAAAATTGGTTTGATTCTTCCTGGACTGTACCAACTCTTCAGGTTGTTGCTGGTGGTGTAATGGTGTGGGGTATTTTCCTGGCACACTTTGGGCCCTTTAGTACTGTACCGATTGAGCCTTGTTTAAATGCCACAACTTACCTGATTATTGTTTCTGACCATGTCCATCCTCTATCCCTGTAACCATAGGATAACACATCATCTTATAAAACCTAAATCATCTCCAACGGTTTCTTGAACATGCCAGTGAGCTTAAATGGCCTCCATGGTCACCAGATCTCAATCCAAAAGAGCACATTTGGGATATGGTGGAACAGGGGATTCACATCATGTTTCAATGTAGATACCTGTTTTTTGGAAGAGATCCTCACTCTAGAACAGTTACAGTATTTGCATGTGTACTATACTATAATATAGTGTGTATACTGTATATTTAAATAGTTAGGGTGCCAGCAGAGAAAGACAACTAAGGGGCGATTAAAAAAAAAATGGGGAAGTGCACAAGAATAAAAAATATAAATAGAAAGGCATGAGAAATCCTGTAATCTGTTTTAAGTGACCCATGTCATTTATATTATTTTTGCAATTCATAATAAAATGAAACAAAGTTTTCAGGTTAATCAGCCTTGATACTTTTCCGTTCCACCTGTGACAAGTCCTTTGTAAATGCTTTCTATTTGCAGATAAATGGCAGCAAGCCCCAAAGACCTTCAACTTCATGCCTTTGATTACGAGTCTGATGGATTCTGTATTCTAAAGGACGAAGGAACTGTCATCTTGATTGAACATATAAAAAGAGCACTACCCTGGACAACCTGATTGTTCTCGCTGAGACTTCCTAAGGGCTGCATGTTTAAATATACAGACTCACACAGAGATTAATTGCCTGGTGGCCAAAAGAAGCATCCAGTCTGCTCTCTACCGCTTCATTAAAGCCAGAAAGTAGAATGAAGATTGATTACATTTTACCCCATTCCCTGAAAATTGAGCCAACTCTCCCTTTCTGTGGGTTTCATCACTCTTTTTTACCATTCTACTACTCAAGGGGGAAAATCTTCAGTACTTGTTTGGATACTTTTCATGAATAAATCATACTGTTCAAAATGAAATTGGATTCAGTCCGGTATGCAAAGGAAATATATTTGCATATATTTTCAAAATATGGGTTGATAGAATATAAAATATATATCTATATAGATTTTTATTTACATATGTACTTATTAAAAAAATGACAAACACACATCTTCAACCATAAGCAATTTATGACTATTTATCATCACCTCTCACTCTCGGACTTTCCTCTTACCACTTGCTTACAGTCTATGGCATGCCCTAACAGAGCTAAGGTAGGCTTAAAACACCGATTTTTCTCAGCACAGTCTCATTGCAAACATGTCCACGGCATGAAACCCTGGTAAATCTGTCGCTTGATCACTGACAAACGCTTAAGACTCTACTTGGCCTGCAGTTGTGCCCCTTCAGAAGTCCTACATCCAATGCAAAACAGTTTATCTAAAACAGGCTGCAGGGTAAAAGACTTAAACTAACAGTTATTACTGTCCTGGGTTTACCCAAAATAAACTGAAAACAAGTCAATCAGCATTTCAGCACAAAAACAAGTAGATCTAAAGGCTACATATTTTACAATGAATACTGTATATACAGTACATATACTGTACACACAGAAATTAAAATAAATTCTAATTTTATTTGTCACATACACAGTCATACACTGTATGATATGATATGAAGTGAAATGCTTATATGACTGCTAATGACCTCAAGATTCAAAAGGAATACAAGAAATATGTAAATAAACTTAAGATGTGAAGGACTTTTAATTTTACAGAATATACAACCAATAAAAATGAAAATAAAATACTGGAATGAAATAGTAAAATAAAAAAATAAAAATATTTATTATATATATAATATAAAAAAAATTTATTCTACTATTTTATTAGAATAAAAGTGTAGAACTGTGTACAGTTATGGGCAGTATCAGTCAAAAGTTTGGACACGTATATATGATAATGCTATTTTATTTTAATATAATATACACCATAAATTTTTTTTCTTTGCTGAAATTTGTATAAATCTTTTGGCTGAGTTTTCCAACACTTTAAAGTCTTTAGATTTTGCACATTTTTTTAATACATCTTTTGGAAGCATTGAAAACTAATAAAAAATGTGTTTGGTTTCTTTAACTTACAAGGGTGTTAAAATGCTAAGTATGTTGTTAAATTGTTTGTGTCATAATAGTATGTAGCCAAGCTGTAACTCTATTGAATAAACCAGTCTGCAGTTGTGTTTGCGGTTATTTAAATTTGCAGTTAATTATTAATTTCACGTCGCAAAATCATGTTTTTAATGGTGATTGTGTAGTGAGTCAAACATAAAGTAGTGGCAGCAAATTAGATGGAGGAAAAAGTGTTGAGTTTTGGTGCACACAAAACCTTTTTCGTGAGAAACATCATAAACAATACTAAAACTTCAGTTTACAGGATCTTTAGCCTCCTCCTTTACCAGTTTTAATTTCACTTTGGTACATGAGAACAGCTCCCTATCATAGTACAGGCATACACTCTATAATTAACAGCTTTTTACAAAGCACACCAGCATTTTAAGTTTTTCTCTGTTTTACTGCATCGCTTACATTGCACTATTAAACATACAGTGGTTTTCTTAAATCAGCTTTTAAAATTAGGTGATTTTGATAAATTTTTGAAAATTGGATAAAATTTTGTTATAGAAAAACTACAAATAATAATAATTTGCCAATAATTTGGTATTTAGGGTGTTCTGCTTTCAAACTATCTAACAGTTTATAGCTGCTTTAGCAGAAGTGATAACAGTTGCTTGTTTCTTGAATAAACCACAATGTTAAACATAACTAGATATGACTAGAAATCATGACTTTATACATTAATTAAAAAAAAAAAAGAAAAGGGGAAAAAAATCTTTTTTACACGGGCTATATCCCAAATCATCCAGTCATAAATATTTTCCTATAAGAGCATGCCCCACCATGTTTTACTCCTTAAGATACTCTTTGACACCACACATTTATCTTCGCAATTTTTTAAAATGGGAAATCTATTTAATGAATTTCTTTACAGTTAACAGAATACACTGCAATAAAATGTGCTCGGGACTGTTTATCAAATACCACTCACACATCCATGAGCACAGGTTGTAATTATTTAAAGGATAACGAAAATAAACCTGGAGGTTTTCCTAAGTTTTTGCATTTTAGTGAATGGGGTATAATCAAATCATTACACTTCCTCTATTATGCGATTACGCTTGAAGGACAAGACGCAATGTGCAAATGTGGCAGAGAGCTGGTGATATGGATTTGCTTCAGAAACAGGATGGTTGGGAAAAAAATGAAATATTACAAAAAAAAAAGGCTCACAATTGGATGTTTATTAATACTATATATAATGTGGATGAAATTAATTATAACCTTTTAAGTGGCTTTATGATTGATGATACAGTGAGAAAAGTCTAACTGATTTGAGCTGACAGAAATAACCATTGGTTACAACTGTGATGAGCAAAAAAGCATCACCGAGCACATGGCATATCAAACTTTAAACACAGGTGATGTTTTTTACACCCTGATTTGCACTTGTCCAGTTTCCATGAGCAAGTATTCACTGTAGCCTTCGATTAGTTTTTTTTTTTTTTGGTCTGACAGGCATGTAACATGATATGCACTTCATTTGTGTTTTGATGTTCAAAGACAATAGTAACTGAGTCCTTTAAACTACGTACTGTATGCCCGTATGGCTCTGTGCACTGCACTGTTTCCGTGATTGGCTGACTGGATAAATGCATGAATGCGCATGAATATATTTGACGCGCATTAATATTTATAAATATTACTGAATATAAATTGCATAAGTTAGTTAGTTTTATCTTATTGACCTAATTGTGACATGAGAACTGTTGGATTGTTTCTGTATTGTCTATGACAAATTAGAGTAAGTCCCCTACATACAAACGAGTTCCATCCCAAGAACTTATTCGTAAGTCCAAATTGTTTGTAAGTCCAACAAACATAGTCTAGGTACTAGTATACTAACACAATTGGCTATACACAGTATATTACAATGTTTTGTAGAATCATCCCAATGGTTGAATGGTAAATGTTAAAAGAACGAGCAATGTCTGCCATCTTTTCATTCTCTCAATTATTTTCACTTTTGCCTCCATCATTATTGCTTGGAGCTTCTTAGCTTCATCGTCGCTGCCTTTACGCTTGCTTCTGAACATCCTAGGCTTGTACTGCACTTGCAGAGGATGCACGCTGCACGCATGTGACAATGTAGGCCAGACATGTGATCTAACTTTCGCGTATGTTCGAAAGTTCATGACTTGAACGTTCATATGTAATTGTATTAAAATACCAGACATTGTTCTCTACACAAAACTATGAATAAGTAAATGAATATACTGTACAGCAATTTATTCTGTATGATTTAGATCTAAACCTTAATAGAGCACACACTGTTTGAACAGTCTGGCTTTAGTAGTGTGGCCCTTTATTAGGTATTTAGATCTCTAAGCTTTGATCAGATCACATATTCCGTTAGCAAATCATAAATCTTGCATAGTAGAGGTTCTTCATTCTGTTTCTTTGTAGAATCCTAAAATAGAGAGTTGCCCTTTTAACCAGGGCTTAGACTTAAAGCCAGTTAGATTGCTAAAGTATAAGCCATACAAAGAACCGAAGAGATAAATAAACCTTTTTAACCCTAACCATTTACTGGAGTCTGGATTTAATTGACTAATTCTAACTTTAAAAATATTAAAAGAAAAAAATCCCCGCAAAGTGACAAGTCACTGAATTGCAGCAGATGGACAACTACAGTAGATGCAAGATGAAAGTCTGGCATCCTGTTAGGACTCCTCTAGGTCAGGTGATGCTTTCTTTGGTATCGACCTGGCTTACTTCCCTCTAGTCCAAGATAAGCATAGTGATAATCAGTGGTGATACAGTAGTGATAGATGGAAGAAGCTTACTGAATAACTCACTAAGTGCTAATTAGACGAGTAAGCTTATTTATCCTGTCGTTTTTTTTCCTTTGACTTCCTCTATGTACATATGCTTCCTTAATGGCATACCGTATGAATAGATGTATCTTACAAAAACCGGCACATGTGCATAATAAAGTTTTAAATATGAGGAGCTTTAAAATGCAACCATACAGTATTTCATGGTTTGGTTTTGCTGAATATATGAAAAGATATAAGTCTGATTACACATTCAGAGGAAACAGTCTCATTATTATGCAAAATATCGGTGTCATAGCGTAGTACAGAAAACAGTGGAGCAAATGACTTACTGAAGTGCTCTCGTAAAAGTTGAATATATTGGTACAACAGTTATCCCTTACAGCATTTAGACTTTAATTACTTTGACATGCGATCGCAATGCTAAACATGTGGGTGGTGATCCAGGAGCTTAGGCCAACGAGTGTGTACGTGTGTGTGTGTGTGTGTGTGTGGACACTCACCAGTGGTGGAAGAGATGTTAACGTCGATGCTGATCTCTGGGATGCCCCCGCCTCTAAGCGATGCCACGCAGGTGTAAGTGCCAAAGTCTGTGAACTTCAGATCGATGATGTCTAGGTTGGTGGTTCCTGGGGAGATGTCAGGGTCAGTCTGGGTAATGACCATGCGTTCAGAGCTGCGCAGAGCCCGTCCGTTCTTCAGCCAGCTGAACTGCAGCTCCTCAGGGGGTGTCGCCTCCACCTGGCACGAGATCTTTACTTCGCGGCCAATCTGAATGTTGTCGTCATTGTGGTACGGGTCGGGTGTGATCCAAAAGCGGCCCTTTTTCAGCGCTGGAAAGATACCAGGTAAACAGTAATTAGCATGTGAATGAGTCTCAGAAGTGCCTTGATGATATCTGTTTTCTTTTTTATTTTGAGCTTCTATGGTTTATAAACCACAATGTTTCGTGAATCACGAATGGCGTCAAGAATCTTCGTGATTCGTGATGGATTTGTGTGTTTATTGCCAGTGTATGAATATTCTGGGACGATCTGTGCTAATGACTTAAAAGCACACTTACTTTATATTTAAAAAACGAACAACACAGCACAAACACTTTTCATTCTGAGTCTACTGGGCTTGTTTTCATTTTACACTAATCTGCAGATATTAATCAAGGTCCAGATAACTTCAGATACCAATCTATATTCATTTCCTATGCAGTATGTTTGTATAGTTCACGTTGAGGTTTTAACTCGCAAACAAAAGGACAATCAGAGTCATTGAATCTTTTCATCTATTCTCCTGTCACAGGATCGGGTTCAAAACGAGAAGAAGAAGAAGAGAAAAGCGGAAAGTGAACATAAAAACGACCTGTCAAATAGCGGAAATTGAAAAAGCGAAACGCGGCGTAAGCCGAGGACGCCTCAAACGCAACATGAGATCTAATGCCTTTGTTCGAAAATCGATCCCGCCCTGAAAATAGATCTGCTCGCTAATTCGTGTTGTAATAATGTTGACATGTCCCTACAGAAGACTTCAATTTGTATGAGTGATTAATTTCCACCCTGGCCCCATGATACAAAATGATGTCAATGAACCTTAATACAATGGGCGAGAACGACCTTTTTCAAATTAAATAAAAGGACTTTGAGACTCTTGTCAGTTAATCATGTGTTATTGGCTCAGAGTAATCTTGCCACTGAGGCTACAGAATTTAATTTATTTAAATTAAAAAAAGAAAGGAAAAAAATAATAATAATCACAATAAGGGAATCATATTAACAGTAAGAGGAAGCATACTTTATAGAACCAATAAGGATTGTGGTTTAATAACTGCTAAAAGCAGCAGTAAACCTAGTGCAAGGAGAAAACATTAGTGCAATCAGAAGACTTTCAAACAGGAAATTGAACAAAAATCCAACAGGATTTGAAACATCTATTTCTCAAACTGTCATTTGCATGGTCACCCTTTAAAAAAATGTCCTTTGTATTCGCAGAATCAAGGACACGGTAGAGATCAGTTTTTTTTTAAGTCCGAGCATGCAGGGGTTTAACCCCGAATATTTTAAGCTTAGCCTGAATATTTTTACCTTAAGGAGAAGTTATTTTATAGCGAAGCATCAAACAGGCTTAGAGACTTACAGAGTGGAACTTTACTCAAACTCAGTGTCCGAGGGAGGCGAGGGAGTTATCTTAAATAACATTTAATTATTTGTCACATGTACCTTACAACACATTAAAATGATTTTTTTTTCCCAGATCCTAGTTAGAAGGCTGCACTCAGAGCGCAGGGTCAGGCAGGATACAGCGCCCCTGGAGCAGATAGAGTTAAGCCTAAGGGATCAACAGTGGCAGCTTAGTGGTGCTGGGGCTTGAACCCCCGACCTTCACGTCAGTAACCCAGAGCGTTAACCGATTAAGCCACCACTGCCAGTACACAAAGACAAAATCTCCGAGACGTCAAAAAAGGTTGAGTTATAAAAAATAAAAAAATAAAAAATCGATCTTGTCTTTCAGGTTGTTTAAAGAAGAAAAATTAAGAGCCATTAATTGGCTAGTCATTTTACAGTTCTGTCACTCCTACCTTTCAGTTTAGTTGAGGTCATAATAAGAAATAGTATTGGCAATCTCTTTCTCTCGCTCATGTGTGTGTGTGAATGCTAACTAAATTGCTAACGCTGTACTTTTTCACCACCAGGGCCAACAAGAGCCATAAGGGGACAGAGACTGAGGTGAACTGCAAGATACGTAAGAAGACAAAAGGTGGGCAGTGCACAATTTGTGATAAGTAGCATAATAAATTTTGAATGTGTAAGAGAGAGATAATATTTACAGTATAATAAATGTAAATATTACCTCCCTAACCTACTGCTGCTGAACTTTCTACAAAAAAACAAACAAAAATAAAAGTAAAAAGACAAGCCCCAGGCAAAGTTAACTTAGCCCCTGATCCTTTAAATGGCTTAGAAACGCCCCCTGGTAGAGATGATACTGTATGCAATGAGGCTTTTTACACCCTTGCTGTATGGCATGGTAAATTTTGAATGACTAATATTCAAGACGGGGTTAGTCGAGTGGCTCAGCATTGCTGGTTCAGGGTTCTAGGGTCTCGAGTTCACTGAGTCTGGATGGAACATGTTTCTCTTGCACATTCTCCGCACGTTTCCTTTGTGTCTCGTATAAGGTATGGAGTTGAGTGACTGAATGATTTCTGGTTGTGAATACGTGGCGTCCTATCCAAGGTGATTTCTCACCGCAATGCTCAGAATGAAGGTTCTGGATCGACAGGGGCCCTGATAAACCCAGGAGAAAGTGGTACCTGAAGATGCCTAGATGAAAATGTGCAATAAGAACAGCCCTGAGATTGTCAGCCTGAATTTGTACAGATCCAGCTACATGTAATCTCATGACATAAGCACAATGATGGGAATGTACTGTACACAAATCCAGCACTTCAATCAGTCAATGTACTGTAGAGATACCGTGGTAAAGTACAAAAGTACAAAAGTACAAACTTTTTCTAAGTATAAGATGTACTTTAATATGTCCACATATAGCTCACATTAGGCTTTGAGTCTCTCTCTCTCTCTGTCTGTCTGTCTGTCTTTCTCTCATAGCATTTCTGCTTCTGATAGCAAACACCTGTTACATGATTGAGAGTTTCATGGAGGGAAGGCAAAACACCCAATTACTTATAATAATCAGCAGGTGGCGATATTACACTGTAAATGCACTTCTGTGGTTACCTAAAGCAAGGTCATACAGAAATGTAGTGAAGTAGAAAGTACATATACAGTATTTGTCTTAGGATGTAGTAGAGTAAATGTAAAAATAAAACTAATCAAGTAATGCACGGATATGTGAAAACTGTACAAAAGTACAGTAACAAAGCAAATATAATTTAATTTTATTATAATTTAAATTTAATAGTTACCTTCCACTTCTGCATAAGCATTATTAAGAAGAGTTACATTTTGAAGCTTAGCCAGTATGCTAATTGAAATGAACTTCAAATGATTTTGTTTTGTTTCACACCGACACTTTGATTACATCACATTACATCACATTACCACTTTTGACTTTCAGCGCCACTGAAACAGTCGAACATTAACACATACTTCTTTGTTCAATCACCTTTAAACATTCTGCTTTGATTGTTAAAATGCCAAAGAGGATATATATAAAAAAATGTCTATGAAAATGTGTTCCTTTCTTGATGAGATGCTTTCACAAGAATAATTTACATAAATGCATATGATTGGCGCTGAACTACACTAAAGTCACTAAAGTATGGCTGGGTCTTTTTATGCATTCCTTTCATACATTCTGCTACAGTATGGTCTGCTAGATTCACTGAAAAACTTTTACATCTAAACTGCACTATGCGTGTTGTGTCTTTTAGCATATAGTCAGTGACTCTGAACAAAGTGAAACACTGGATGATTGTACACCATTCTGTCTGGTATTCATTCACCATCTGTAACTGCACAGCTGTTCTTGACAACACCCTCATAAGAGGATGAAATGCCATTCGACAGTGTGCAACTATGATGACTAATTTTTATAGGCTTTTTCCCAATGTCTTATCTTTCTCTGAAATACTGTATTATCAAAGAGAAATTTGCTGCAGATCAAATTATATAGATAGATAGATAGATAGATAGATAGATAGATAGATAGATAGATAGATAGATAGATAGATAGATAGATAGATATAAACAACTAATAAAAAAATATGAGAATGATATAGATGCTCAAGACCATCTCTAGCACAAATACACCAAGCTCACTTTTCAGTTATGTAAAAACACATTTGCAAAAAAGCTTTCTCTGTGTATACCCCATAACTCACAAAGTTTATTCCATATCTTGCATAGGACTTATTATAATAAATAGCGCAAAATAGAGTGCAAGGTCAAAAAAAGATTAATTTGAGTGTGCTCGAATTCAGTAACACTAACTAAAAGACTAAAAAAATAAGCACAAAAATAAACTAATTGTAAGAAAGTCTGACTTAATACTGGTAATGGAAATCTGGATTCATATTAGAAATTCTCCACACTTCCACCTCTGATCCCAAGAGCATTTAAACAGAGTCTCAGTTTTAAGGTTTTCAGTAAACACACCCTTTCAAAAGAGAGCACACACATATCCTCTTAAACTAATTAAACACAAGTGACTTACCTTGTACTTGGGGTCTAAATAAATGAGCACCTCAGTGATCTGGGTACAGGAAGATACTTAATACTACCTTAGTACTGAAATACCCTTAATAAACAAGCTGAATATCTGCAAGCTACATTAGCCAAATTATCTGAGATAAAAAAAATATAATAAATAAATTATAATAATAATAACAATAATAATAAAAGTGTGATGAGACTCTGAGTTATGTTTTCTTTGCCTACGGCAGGATCTTCCATCATTCAATCTACAACACCCATTCTGACCAATCCTAATCCTGATATTCGGTAAAAAATTGATGTAACCATAGTCTCTAGTGACAAGAAAAAACACCCAGGTTAAAGCGTGACCGGGGAATTTATTGTTGTCCAGGTGGTGACAAACCTCAAAAAGCCAAGACAGCAAAGGGCAAGTATAGGCCTGATTCTATTAGGTGCCAGAGAAGTATTACACCATCTAGCCTTCCAAAAAACTTATAAGTGAAAAACAGCTTTTCATTTCTTAACATTCATATCATATGCCCTTCCTGCCAAAACATTAAATTAGTTCTCCGTTTTCCCTTAAGGTCTCCACTGAAATATGCTTTAATTCTTTTTTATATTTTAATATTTCTGATGTTATCAG